>NW_024516319.1:0-328 GCF_017590135.1 Pyrgilauda ruficollis | reverse complement strand
CATAGGGAACTGGAGGAGAAAGAAGTGGAGGAGGAAGGCCTTGGTGCACAGGGAGCAGATCTGTTCCCCTGGTTCATGGGCTACATAGATCATAGCATCACACAATGGTTTGACTTGGTTTGGAAGGAACCTTAAAGATCACCTAGTTCCAAACTTTCTGTAGTGGGCAGGGACAACTTCCACTACAACCAGTTGCTCAAAACCCCATCCAGCCTGGCCTTGAACACTTCCAGGGATGGGGCATCCACACCTTCTGTGGCCATTCTGTTCCAGTGCTTCACTGCTTCATAAACAGTAAAACATTTCTTCCTAATATATAATCTAAACC
>NW_024516318.1:0-328 GCF_017590135.1 Pyrgilauda ruficollis | reverse complement strand
TATTGCTGTGCACCTGATGGGAGAGAACAGTCCCTTCTTCTCTATACCTTCCATTTAGGTGCACCCATTGTAATGGCAGCAAAGAAGGAAAAACAAAAGCAAGCAAGGAAGGGAAAAATCTGGGTGTCACTTAAACCTGGTAATAGGACACACTGCTAAAGCAGGGACAGTACCAATGACTGTGGAAAGCCCTACAGAGGGGCTCAGATCACAGATGGATGGCTCCTCTCCTTCTAAAAGATCAGCATGAGAAGGCAATGGAAATGCCCAGTTTAAAGTGATATAACAGGGGTTAGATAGGAAGAGGGAAAGGAAAGCTTTGCTCCTT
>NW_024516317.1:0-328 GCF_017590135.1 Pyrgilauda ruficollis | reverse complement strand
AATTATCCCAAAATCTGACCCAAAAACTGCCAAAATAAACCTGAAATTATCCTGAAATTACCCCAAAATCAACCCCCAATTCAGCCCAAATAAACCCAAAATTATCCTGAAATTATCCCAAAATAATCCTGAAATTATCCCGAAATTATCCCAAAATCTGACCCAAAAACAGCCCCAAAACATCCTGAAATTATCCTGAAATTATCCCAAAATCTGACCCAAAAACCGCCAAAATAATCCTGAAATTATCCTGAAATAATCCCAAAATAATCCTGAAATAAACCCAAAATCTGCCCCAAACTCAGCCCAAAATTATCCCAAAATCAGC
>NW_024516316.1:0-328 GCF_017590135.1 Pyrgilauda ruficollis | reverse complement strand
TTTCTGAAGGTTTCTTGAGGTTTTATGAAGGTTTTTTGGGGTTTTCTGAAGGTTTTATGGGGTTTTATGGAGGTTTCTTGAGGTTTTATGAAGGTTTTTTGGGGTTTTCTGAAGGTTTTATGGGGTTTTATGGAGGTTTCTTGAGGTTTTATGAAGGTTTTTTGGGGTTTTCTGAAGGTTTTATGGGGTTTTATGGAGGTTTCTTGAGGTTTTATGAAGGTTTTTTGGGGTTTTCTGAAGGTTTTCCAAAGTTTTTTTAGGGTTTTCCAAGGTTTTCTTTGGGTTTTCTAAAGAAGGAGATCAGCAGCATCTTCAGCCTGCTCAGCTT
>NW_024516315.1:0-328 GCF_017590135.1 Pyrgilauda ruficollis | reverse complement strand
TGACAGAGGGGACAGAGCACACAGCCCCAGCCTAAGACAGTGTTGCACCAGTCAGCTGCTGAAAATTGCAGGTGCAGTGATCTCTGGTGAGCTGGCCACGGTGAGAGGAAGCTGCAAGGGTTTTGTAGGGAGGGTTAGCTCATCTCATCATTGATATGTCATTCCCAAAGAAACTCCAGTGAGGCAGTGCCCACCCTGGCTGGACTGCCTCGTGCCTCTGTGGGTGGGGATAGGAGCTGGAGCCCCAGAGGTGCAGAGTGAACATGCAGAGTGGCAGGTTTAGGTTAAGCTTTGCTGTGCACAGTTTAGGTTAAGCTTTGGTGTGCAC
>NW_024516314.1:0-328 GCF_017590135.1 Pyrgilauda ruficollis | reverse complement strand
TTGATTATATTATTGATTATGTTATTGGTTATGTTATTGATTATATTATTGATCCCTTTGAAGTGACACATAAATAAATACAGGTTCTATGCCGTAGCCAAACATCAAAATGTAAATTACCTTTTGTCACCCACGCAAAGAACAGAAAAAAATATCTTAAAAAGGGAATTTTAAAGTAAATTCTTCACTTTTTATTTTTTATTGTTTATTTGTATTATTGTGATTTTTGTATTATTAATATCCTAATTTTTGGTACGATTTTATTACTATTCTCATTATTTTAATTAATATTTTCATTAATATTTCTAGTAATATTTTATTAATATTT
>NW_024516313.1:0-328 GCF_017590135.1 Pyrgilauda ruficollis | reverse complement strand
TTTAAAAAAAAAAGAAAGAACTGTCAGGCACTACCTGGGTGATTGTTTTGCTAGTTATACAGCTTTATGCAGCCATGTGCTAAAAGGTTAAGAAAGGAAAGGTGTCGTTGCTAGCGGCTATTAGCAGATTTATCAACTGCAAGCTCTTTACGGAGGCCTCCCTGGGAGTCCTCCAACAAACATTTGATGGGACATCAAAATATCTCTTTGAAATAGGTGTAACTATGTGCATCAGGTCTGCAAAGATCACTCTTCAGAAAAGAGCTCTATTCATCCATGGATTTTATGCAGAACTCTACAGGACACTAACAGTTGGCTTTTGCACCTC
>NW_024516312.1:0-328 GCF_017590135.1 Pyrgilauda ruficollis | reverse complement strand
CCTAAACCTGAGGCATCACCTTCACCTGGCAGAGGAAGGATCTCTGCTCCCACCCCACGCTGGTGGCCCCAGGGTGGTGAAAAACCCTTGGGAGTGACAGTGCTGGTGTGTGCAGGGTGTCCTGGTGCCCTGCAGGGACAGCCAGCCCTTCCCTCCTCACTGCTGCCTCTCTCCCTGCAGGCTGCAGCATTTTAAGGAGTGCATCCAGTTCATCCACGAGTGCCGGCTCGGAGGGGGAGGCTGCCTGGTGCACTGGTGAGAGCTGCTGGGACCCCTCACACCACCCTGGGAGCTGGGGACAATGCCTTGGGAAGGCTGAGCTAGAGCA
>NW_024516311.1:0-328 GCF_017590135.1 Pyrgilauda ruficollis | reverse complement strand
TTTTTATGGGAAAATTCCCCCAAAATTTGGAGTTTTTATGGGAAATTCCTCCAAAATTTTGGGACTTTTCCCCCCAAATTTTGGGATTCTCCAGGTGGAAAAATCCCCCCCAAAATTGGGATTTTTATGCCAAAATGTCCCCAAAATTGGGATTTTTTGGGGAAAATCCCCCCAAACTTTGGGATTTTTTGGGGAAAATCCCCCCAAAATTGGCATTTTTATGGCAAATTTTGGGATTTTTTGGGGAAAATCCGCCCAAATTTTGGTTGTTTAATGAGAAAATCGCCCCAAATTTGGGGATTTTTTATGGGAAAATTTTGGGATTTTT
>NW_024516310.1:0-328 GCF_017590135.1 Pyrgilauda ruficollis | reverse complement strand
TTTTGGGGCGATTTTTGGGGTTTTTTTCCCCGAATTTTGGGAATTTTTCGGGAATTGCGCCCGGAATTTTGGGAATTTCAGGAATTTCGGGGGCATTTTTGGGCGCTCCGTTCAGATTTTGGAAATTCCAGGGGGATTCTGGGGGAATTTTGGGGCCATTTTGGGTGGATTTTTTGGGAATTTGGGCGGTTTTGGGGGAATTCTTTGCAGATTTTTGGGAATTTTGGGGCAATTTTTGGGGAGTCCCGCCCGGATTTTGGGGAATTTGGGGAAATTTTCGGCGTTTGGCTCCCGTTTTTTATTAATTCTGGGAAAAGGTTTTGGAATT
>NW_024516309.1:0-4259 GCF_017590135.1 Pyrgilauda ruficollis | reverse complement strand
GCGCAGCAGCTGCGCCCGGTCGCGGTTGACGGCCACCACGGCGGTGCCGCGGCCGAAGAGGCGCCCGTAGGACAGGCGGAAATCGCAGACGGTCCCTTGGGGCGGGCAGGGGACACGGCGGCAGGGTCAGGAGGGGACAAGGGGACACGGGGAGCTGTCCCCGCGTCCCCCGAGGTACCTGCCAGCAGCACCAGGTCGGCGTCGCGCAGCGCGTCGCGGCGGTTCTGCCGCAGCAGCAGGGGACACTCGGGGGGCAGCAGCCCCCGCGCCGCACCCCCCAGGTAGCAGGGGACCCCCAGGGACTCCAGCGCCGAGCTGGGGACACACGAGGGGACAGCGGCACCGTTTGCACCCAAACCGGCTCCGTTTGGCCCCAAAGTGGCTCCATCCAGGTCCCAAACTGGCTCCAACTGGTCCTAAAAGTGGCTCAACTGGGGACACAAACTGGCTCGGTTTGGCCTCAAAAAAGGCTCTATCAAGGTCTTAAACTGGCTCAATTTGGCCCCAAAAAGGGCTCAATCAGGGTCCCAAAAAGGCTCCATTTAGCCCCAAAACTGGCTCCATGCAGATTCCAAACTGGCTCAGTTTGGCCCCAAAAATGCTGGCTCAATCCAGACCCCAAACGGGTTCCATTTGGCCCTAAAACTGGCTCCATCCAGATCCCAAACTGGCTCGGTTTGGCCCCAAAAATGGCTCCATCCAGGCCCCAAACTGGCTCCAACTGGTCCTAGAAGTGGCTCAACTGGGGACACAAACTGGCTCGGTTTGGCCCTAAAAATGGCTCAGTCAAGGTACTAAACTGGCTCAGTTTGGCGCCAAAACTGGCTCAATCCAGACCCCAAATGGGTTCCATTTGGCCCCAAAACTGGCTCCATCCAGACCCCAAACTGGCTCAGTTTGGCCCCAAAAATGGCTCCATCCAGATCCCAAACTGGCTCACCTTGAGCCCAAAACTGGCTCAATCAGGGTCCCAAAATGTCTCCATTTGGTCCTAAAAGTGGCTCAATTGGGGACACAAACTGGCTCGGTTTGGCCCTAAAAATGGCTCAATCAAGGTCTTAAACTGGCTCAGTTTGGCCCCAAAACTGACTCAGTCAGGGTTCCAAACTGGCTCACCTTGGCCCCAAAACTGGCTCAATCAGAGCTCCAAACTGGCTCAGTCTGGACCCAAAAATGGCTCAACTGGGAACCTGAACTTGCTCATTTTAGACCCCAAACTGGCTCAATTCAGACCCCAAACTGGCTCCAACTGGTCCTAAAAGTGGCTTAACTGGGGACCCAAAATTGCTCCATTTGGCCTCAAAAATGGCTCAATCCAGATCCCAAACTGACTCAGTTTGGCCCAAAACTGGCACAGTTTGAACCCAAAACTGGCTCAATCAGAGCTCCAAAGTGGCTCAGTCTGGACCCCAAAATGGCTCAACTGGGGACCTGAACTTGCTCATTTTAGACTCCAAACTGGCTTTTGGCCCTAAAACTGGCTCCATCCAGATCCCAAACTGGCTCAGTTTGGCCCCAAAACTGGCTCCATCCAGATCCCAAACTGGCTAAGTTTGGCCCCAAAACTGGCTCAATCCAGGTCCCAAACTGGCTCCAACTGGTCCTGGAACTGGCTCAACTGGGGACACAAACTGGCTTGGTTTGGCCCCAAAAAGGGATCAATCAGGGTCCCAAAAAGGCTCCATTTGGCCCCAAAACTGGCTCCATCCAGATCCCAAACTGGCTCAGTTTGGCCCCAAAAATGGCTCAATCAGGGTCCCAAAATGCGAAGAGGCGCCCGTAGGACAGGCGGAAATCGCAGACGGTCCCTTGGGGCGGGCAGGGGACACGGCGGCAGGGTCAGGAGGGGACAAGGGGACACGGGGAGCTGTCCCCGCGTCCCCCGACGTACCTGCCAGCAGCACCAGGTCGGCGTCGCGCAGCGCGTCGCGGCGGTTCTGCCGCAGCAGCAGGGGACACTCGGGGGGCAGCAGCCCCCGCGCCGCGCCCCCCAGGTAGCAGGGGACCCCCAGGGACTCCAGCGCCGAGCTGGGGACACACGAGGGGACAGCGGCACCGTTTGCACCCAAACCGGCTCCGTTTGGCCCCAAAGTGGCTCCATCCAGATCCCAAACTGGCTCCAACTGGTCCTAGAAGTGGCTCAACTGGGGACACAAACTGGCTCGGTTTGGCCTCAAAAAAGGCTCAATCAGGGTCCCAAAAAGGCTCCATTTGGCCCCAAAAATGGCTCCATCCAGGTCCCAAACGGGCTCAAACTGGTCCTAGAAGTGGCTCAACTGGGGACACAAACTGGCTCGGCTTTGCCCCAAAAAGGGCTCAATCAGGGTCCCAAAAAGGCTCCATTTGGCCCCAAAACTGGCTCAATCCAGACCCCAAACGGGTTCCATTTGGCCCTAAAACTGGCTCCATCCAGATCCCAAACTGGCTCGGTTTGGCCCCAAAAATGGCTCCATCCAGGCCCCAAACTGGCTCCAACTGGTCCTAGAAGTGGCTCAACTGGGGACACAAACTGGCTCGGTTTGGCCCTAAAAATGGCTCAGTCAAGGTACTAAACTGGCTCAGTTTGGCGCCAAAACTGGCTCAATCCAGACCCCAAATGGGTTCCATTTGGCCCCAAAACTGGCTCCATCCAGACCCCAAACTGGCTCAGTTTGGCCCCAAAAATGGCTCCATCCAGATCCCAAACTGGCTCAGTTTGGCCCCAAAAATGGCTCAATCAGAGCTCCAAAGTGTCTCAGTCTGGACCCAAAAATGGCTCAACTGGGGACCTGAACTTGCTCATTTTAGACCCCAAACTGGCTCAATTCAGGCCCCAAACTGGCTCCAACTGGTCCTAAAAGTGGCTTAACTGGGGACCCAAAATTGCTCCATTTGGCCTCAAAAATGGCTCAATCCAGATCCCAAACTGACTCAGTTTGGCCCAAAACTGGCACAGTTTGAACCCAAAACTGGCTCAATCAGAGCTCCAAAGTGTCTCAGTCTGGACCCAAAAATGGCTCAACTGGGGACCTGAACTTGCTCATTTTAGACCCCAAACTGGCTCAATTCAGGCCCCAAACTGGCTCCAACTGGTCCTAAAAGTGGCTTAACTGGGGACCCAAAATTGCTCCATTTGGCCTCAAAAATGGCTCAATCCAGATCCCAAACTGACTCAGTTTGGCCCAAAACTGGCACAGTTTGAACCCAAAACTGGCTCAATCAGAGCTCCAAACTGGCTCAGTTTGGCCCCAGAAATGGCTCAATCCAGATCCCAAACTGGCTCAGTTTGGCCCCAGAAATGGCTCAATCCAGATCCCAAACTGGCTCAGTTTGGCCCCAGAAATGGCTCAATCCAGATCCCAAACTGGCTCAGTTTGGCCCCAGAAATGGCTCAATCCAGATCCCAAACTGGCTCAGTTTGGCCCCAGAAATGGCTCAATCCAGATCCCAAACTGGCTCAGTTTGGCCCCAGAAATGGCTCAATCCAGATCCCAAACTGGTTTGATTTGACCCCAAAACTGGTTCAATCATGGTCTCAAACTGGCTCAGTTTGGCCCCAGAAATGGCTCAATCCAGATCCCAAACTGGCACAGTTTGAACCCAAAACTGGCTCAATCAGAGCTCCAAACTGGCTCAGTCTGGACCCAAAACTGGCTCAACTGGGGATGTGAACTTGCTCATTTTAACAGGGCCGGGATTGACCCGGGATAGAGCTGGGATTGACACACAGGGCCGGGATTGACCCGGGACAGAGCTGGGATTGACACACAGGGCCAGGATTGACCCGGGATAGACCCGGGACAGAGCCGGGACAGGGCCGGGATTGACACACAGGGCCGGGATTGACCCGGGATTGACCCGGGACAGAGCCGGGATTGACCCGGGATTAACCCACAGGGCAGGGATTGACCCGGGATAGAGCCGGGATTAACCCGGGATTGACCCACAGGGCCGGGATTGACCCGGGATTGACCCGGCATTGACCCACAGGGCCAGGATTAACCCGGGATTAACCCGGGATTAACCTGGGACTGACCCCAAAAGAGCCGGGACTGACCCCAAAGCCCGGCTCAGACAGCCCCAAAATTTTGGGGGTTTTGCCCCATTTTGGGTTTTTTTCCCCATTTTGGGTTTTTTGGGGATTTTTTTGCGGTTTTTGGCTCTCACCTTTTCTGCGTTTCCCCCCCAAATTTTGGTTTTTCGTCCCCCATTTTGGTTTTTTTTTTGGGTTTTTTTTTGGGATTTTTGGCCTCTCACATTTTCTTTGTTCCCCCCTCCCA
>NW_024516308.1:0-328 GCF_017590135.1 Pyrgilauda ruficollis | reverse complement strand
CGGGGGCAGTGCCACCCTCACAGACCCAATGCCACACTCACAGCAGCAGTGCCACCAATCAGGCCCAGTGCCACCCTAACAGTGTCACCCTCAGAGGACCTGTGTCCCCTCATGGGGCAGTGCCATCCCCACAAGGGGAGTGCCACCCTCCCACGCACACTGCCACACTCATGGGGTAGTGCCACCCTCACAGTGTCACCCTCACGGAGCCAGTGCCCCCTCAAGGGGCAGTGCCACCCTCCCAGGGGCAGTGCCGCACTCACAGCACCAGTGTCACCCACCAGACCCAGTGCCACCTGCTGCTCCCCGTGCCCCACTCACAGTGCCA
>NW_024516307.1:0-328 GCF_017590135.1 Pyrgilauda ruficollis | reverse complement strand
CTCCTGGAACACTGGGGCTCTGTGCTTCCCTTCTTGTGGAGAATAACTGTCCCTCTTTTCAGATGTCCATTGCCAAACTTATTAGTCTCCCTAAAAAATTTCCTATATGCAAAGATATCTCCCAGAATAAAACCTGCCATCTCTGGCTGGCCTTAGCCTCTGGTGGTAAACTCTCATCTGCCAGAGAAACACTGAGGCTCTCTTCCTTCCTTCCTATAGAAAAGAACCAGGTTTCATGTTCAGGGACCATGGCCAAAATTAGAAATTGGCCTCCCAAATTCCGTATATCTAAGGACTGCTTCCAGACAAAAGTAGCCAGGACAGACAG
>NW_024516306.1:0-328 GCF_017590135.1 Pyrgilauda ruficollis | reverse complement strand
GCTCTCCTGCACCCCAAAGGAAAAGGGCATCTGGACAAGCTGCCATGCAAAGTTCTGAGCTGGCCAATGCAGTTTGGGACTGAATAGTCTGTGTAGGACTTTCAGATCTTGGCATGTCAGGAGCATCAAGGCCTTTGAAGGGCTTCTCAAAGAAGGACTGTGACAAGCAAACTGGAGAGCTCAACATCCTCAGAGAAAGTGAAGAGGAGGAAAAAAATGGTGCACCCCCCTTTGTTCTTTTACCAAAGCATTCCTATGGAAAAGTCTGAAGCCCCACTAGTGTTGAGAAAAAAAATGCTGTCACTTGTGACAACATTCTCCTGTCCAG
>NW_024516305.1:0-329 GCF_017590135.1 Pyrgilauda ruficollis | reverse complement strand
AATCAGCCCAGGAACACGATCAGCACAGGTTAATTAGACAAAAAGCTGGTTTTTTACACAATGAACTTTATCTTGCCTGTGTAACCTGCCTCTAGATGCTCCTCTTTGCTGAATAGTCATCTCCAGAGCAATTTAGCCACAGCCCTGTTCACATTACTCATTGTCTTGAGGATCTGTGCACAGAGAGGGAAAGGACAGGGCTGGGATGTGTTGCTGCCTCTTGTCCTCCAGCCATGCCAAAGACAGAAAACAAATACACAGCATTTCTGTTCAGAGGATGCAGAAATAAAGAACAAAGAGGAAGACTACGCTTCTACCTGTCTGAAAAA
>NW_024516304.1:0-329 GCF_017590135.1 Pyrgilauda ruficollis | reverse complement strand
CAAGTCAGACACATTTCAAAAAATACCCTGAGTTATACACAATCCATTTTAGCATGCCTGGGAAAGGCTGGAAGCACTGCACTAAACTCAGGTGGGAAGTGTAGGTTTTGAGTGAGAAACATGGCTAAAGAGAAAGCCTTTCTGTCCTAAGACAAGCCCAATCTTCTCCCCTCTCTAAGGAAGCAGTTAAGTAAAAAGTGGGAAGCTCCACACTTGAAGCAAAGCTGGCACTGCCCCTCTGCAGCTCAGCTGAGAGTCTGGACATTCCCTGGGCAGGGAAACACTCCCTGGACAGGGACACACTCCCTGACATGGCACAACTTGTTTGT
>NW_024516303.1:0-329 GCF_017590135.1 Pyrgilauda ruficollis | reverse complement strand
AAATCCAGCTTTTTGGTGGGTCAGTGATAAGGGAGAGGAGGTGAAGTGGAGCTTTGAGGAGCTGGGCTCTCTGTCCAGGAAGGCAGCCAATGTCCTTACTGAGGCCTGTGGCTTGCGGAGAGGAGACAGAGTTGTAGCAATTCTGCCTCGTGTGCCTGAGTGGTGGCTCCTGAACGTGGCCTGCATGCGAGCAGGTGAGTGACTCGCTGACTTGTTGGGTGCAGACAGAAAGCAAATACAGCCTACAAGCCATGTATTAGATTGGAGTGAAGAAAATGCAAACAGGAATATTCTGTTGAGACCTCTACAACTGATCTTCTGCCTAGAAG
>NW_024516302.1:0-329 GCF_017590135.1 Pyrgilauda ruficollis | reverse complement strand
GTGTGCCCAGGTGAGGGCACGGCACTGGCCAGGTGTGCCTAGGGGGGTGTGGCATCATCCAGGTGTGCCCAGGTGAGGGCACGGCACTGCCCAGGTGTGCACAGGTGTGCCTGGATGTACACAGGGGAGGGCATGGCCCCACCCAGGTGTGCCCAGGTGAGGGGTGGGGGTTGGGTGCACACAGGTGTGCCCAGGTGAGGGTGTGGCCCCATCCAGGTGTGCCCAGGTGAGGGTGTGGCCCCTCCCAGGTACATCCAGGTGTGGCCCAAGTGCCACCAGGTGCACTTGGGTGTGCCCAGGTTTGCCCAGGTGAGGGCGTGGCCCCTCCC
>NW_024516301.1:0-329 GCF_017590135.1 Pyrgilauda ruficollis | reverse complement strand
GCTGTGGAGTACAGTTTCTGTTTACAAGACATTTACTGAATACAAGTAATAATCTGAATGCAAGACTAAAACCACAAGTGCACTCCAGCATTAGGCCCAGCCTAGCTGATGTCAATGCTCAACATAAAACAAAAATTCAAATTTACTCCTCAAAAAATTCCTACCTGGATTAGTACAGTCTGGTTCTCTTCCTGTGGCCCAAATATCACTCAGAAAACATTCCTGTGAATTAAACACTACGTTCAATTATGTCTCATTGCTACAGAGAAGCCTCAGATTCTTCTCTGAATCCAACATTCACAATCCCTACTCTCAGGAGATTTTTTTTT
>NW_024516300.1:0-329 GCF_017590135.1 Pyrgilauda ruficollis | reverse complement strand
AAATTTCCATTTGGGAAACAAAGGGAATCCAGCCCCATGCGTTCCTGAGAACCAGATGCCGTTGTGCCTCGGAGTGTTTCTGAGTGGGCCAGTGTGGCAGCAAACTTCTCTTGCCTCTTTTCCATTGTTTTCAGTAGGCTCTGTATTGCTAGAGCTGTAACATGTTTGAGCCAGAGGAGGCAGATGAATGGAAAATGCTTCAGAGACTCCTACTTTTGTTTCAGTTGTGATCTGCAATGTGGTGTTTTCCAGGAACACTTGAAGCATGGCATCTGTGTGGAAGCACAAAGCCCATTTTATATTGATTGTCAGCACAAGCATTATCTGAG
>NW_024516299.1:0-329 GCF_017590135.1 Pyrgilauda ruficollis | reverse complement strand
TCTAGGTCAGCCTTCACCAGGCATCACTCACCCTGCCTCTGCAGCCGCGCGCTGCTCTCTGACTCTCAACAACGCTCTGAGTTTTGAGCACCATTTGGAAATTTTCATGAGAAAAGGAGGATTTTGGCTCCTGCTGGGCTCTACAGGAGCAGACAGTGGCAATGCCCAAGGTCTGGCCTGCGTGAGGGAGGCACTGCTGCCTCGGAGGGATCACTGGCCTGATGCAACAGGGAAAGAACAGCTCAGCCTGAGCTCCCTGACAGCCAAGGACCTCGCAGGACTCCTGTGAGCTTCAGGTGCTTGTGGATACAACAGCTGGTCACAGAGAC
>NW_024516298.1:1360-4261 GCF_017590135.1 Pyrgilauda ruficollis | reverse complement strand
GGACTGGGCGTTACTGGTTTGAACTGGGAATGAACTGGGATGAACTTCCAGCCACATCCAGGTGAGCACAGGTGAGCTCAGGTGAGCTCAGGGGTGGGGAATAACTGGGATTTATGGGATTTATCTGGTTACTGGTTAAACTGGGATGGACTGGGGTTTACTGGTTTGAACTGGTTTTTACTGGGAGCGCTCTCCCGCCCCCCCCAGCCACCTGCAGGTGCGCGCAGGTGAGCACAACCTGGATCAGGTGAGCGGCCACGAGCAGTTCGCCGCCGCCGTGGAGCTCGTGGTGCACCCGGACTTCGGCAAGGCCGCGGGAAATTCCCGAAATTTCGAGAATTTCGGGAATTCCTCCGGGGGTTTTCTTGGGAATTCCGGGGGTTTTTTTGGGAATTCCCGCGATTCCGGCCGCTCCAACGACCTGATGCTGCTGAGGGTGGAGCCGCCGTTCACCTGCGGGCCGCAGGTGAGGCCCCTCCCCCTGCCCCAGGCCCCGCCCACCGCCGGCTCCACCTGCACCGTGATGGGCTGGGGCAGCACCAGCAGCCCCCAGGGTACGGACTGGGACAGACTGGGACAGACTGGGAGGGACTGGGAGGGCATTGGGATGGACTGGTTTGTACTGGGAGAGACTGGGAGGGGACTGGGAAGGAATTGGGGGGGACTGGTTTGTACTGGGAGGGAACTGGGAGGGGACTGGGAGGGGACTGGGAGGGCATTGGGATGGACTGGTTTGTACTGGGAGGGACTGGGAGGGGACTGGGAAGGAATTGGGGGGGACTGGTTTGTACTGGGAGGGAACTGGGAGGGGACTGGGAGGGGACTGGGAGGGCATTGGGATGGACTGGTTTGTACTGGGAGGGACTGGGAGGGGACTGGGAAGGAATTGGGGGGGACTGGTTTGTACTGGGAGGGAACTGGGAGGGGACTGGGAGGGGACTGGGAGGGCATTGGGATGGACTGGTTTGTACTGGGAGGGACTGGGAGGGGACTGGGAAGGAATTGGGGGGGACTGGTTTGTACTGGGAGGGAACTGGGAGGGGACTGGGAGGGGACTGGGAGGGCATTGGGATGGACTGGTTTGTACTGGGAGGGACTGGGAGGGGACTGGGAAGGAATTGGGGGGGACTGGTTTGTACTGGGAGGGAACTGGGAGGGGACTGGGAGGGGACTGGGAGGGCATTGGGATGGACTGGTTTGTACTGGGAGGGACTGGGAGGGGACTGGGAAGGAATTGGGGGGGACTGGTTTGTACTGGGAGGGAACTGGGAGGGGACTGGGAGGGGACTGGGAGGGCATTGGGATGGACTGGTTTGTACTGGGAGGGACTGGGAGGGGACTGGGAAGGAATTGGGGGGGACTGGTTTGTACTGGGAGGGAACTGGGAGGGGACTGGGAGGGGACTGGGAGGGCATTGGGATGGACTGGTTTGTACTGGGAGGGACTGGGAGGGGACTGGGAAGGAATTGGGGGGGACTGGTTTGTACTGGGAGGGAACTGGGAGGGGACTGGGAGGGGACTGGGAGGGCATTGGGATGGACTGGTTTGTACTGGGAGGGACTGGGAGGGGACTGGGAAGGAATTGGGGGGGACTGGTTTGTACTGGGAGGGAACTGGGAGGGGACTGGGAGGGGACTGGGAGGGCATTGGGATGGACTGGTGTGTCCCCAGGTGTCCCCAGGTGTGTCCCAGCTGTCCCAGGTGTGTCCCAGGTGTGTCCCAGGTGTGTCCCTAGGTGTCCCCCAAGTGTCCCCGGGTGTGTCTCAGTGTCCCCAGCTGTCCCAGGTGTGTCCCAGGTGTGTCCCTAGGTATCCCCCAGGTGTCCCCAGGTGTCCCCAGGTGTGTCCCAGCTGTCCCAGGTGTGTCCCAGGTGTGTCCCAGGTGTGTCCCTAGGTGTCCCCCAAGTGTCCCCGGGTGTGTCTCAATGTCCCCAGCTGTCCCAGGTGTGTCCCAGGTGTGTCCCTAGGTGTCCCCCAGGTGTCCCCAGCTGTCCCCAGGTGTGTCCCAGCTGTCCCCAGGTGTGTCCCAGGTGTGTCCCTAGGTGTCCCCCAGGTGTCCCCAGCTGTCCCCAGGTGTCCCCAGCTGTCCCCAGGTGTCCCCAGCTGTCCCCAGGTGTGTCCCAGGTATCTCAGGTGTGTCCCCAGGTGGTGCCACCTGTCCCAGGTGTGTCGGTGTCCCCAGAGTCGTACCCGGACGTGCCGCAGTGCGTCAATGTCACCGTGCTGGGGGACAGCGCCTGCAGCGACGCCTACGGGGCGCAGGTGACCGCGGACATGCTGTGCGCAGGTGTGCCCGAGGGCGGCAAGGACTCCTGCCAGGTGTGACACCGCCCCGCAGCCGGCACTGTGTCACCCTGCCACAGTGTCACTGTGTCACCTTGTCACACTGTCACCTGTGTCACCCTGGCACTGTGTCGCTGTGTCACCTTGTCACATTGTCACCTGTGTCACATTGTCACCTTGTTACCTGTGTCACTGTGTCACCTTGTCACATTGTCACCTGTGTCACCCTGGCACCTGTGTCACTGTGTCACTGTCACCTGTGTCATATTTCACATTGTTACCCTGTCACCTGTGTCAGTGTCACCTGTGTCACTGTGTCACCCTGGCACCTGTGTCACTGTGTCACCTGTGTCACCCTGTACCTCTGTCACTGTGTCACATTGTCACCTTGTTACCTGTGTCACTGTGTCACCTGTGTCACATTGCCACTGTGTCACCCTGTCACCTGTGTCGCTGTGTCACCTTGTCACATTGTCACTGTGTCACCCTGGCACCTGTGTCACCTTGTCACATTGTCACCTGTGTCACCCTGGCACCTGTGTCACTATGTCACCCTGGTACCTGTGTCACCCTGAACCTGTGTCACTGTGTCACATTGTCACCTTGTTACCTGTGTCAC
>NW_024516298.1:0-1090 GCF_017590135.1 Pyrgilauda ruficollis | reverse complement strand
GGGGGCACAGGGGGGGACTGGGAGGGAACTGGGAGGGACTGGGATCAAACTGGGGGGGACTGTGATCAAACTGGGATGGACTGGGATGGACTGGGAGGGAATTGGGGGGGACTGGTTTGTACTGGGAGGGAACTGGGAGGGGACTGGGAGGGGACTGGGAGGGCATTGGGATGGACTGGTTTGTACTGGGAGGGAACTGGGAGGGAACTGGGAGGGAATTGGGGGGGGACTGGGAGGGGACTGGTTTATACTGGGAGGGCATTGGGATGGACTGGTTTATACTGGAGCGACTGGGAGGGAACTGGGAGGGGCTTGGGAGGGACTGGGATGGACTGGGAGGGGATTGGGAGGGACTGGTTTATACTGGGAGCGACTGGGAGGGAATTGGGAACAGACTGGGAGGGGACTGGTTTATACTGGAGCGACTGGGATGGACTGAGAGGGAACTGGGAGGGGACTGGGAGGGAATTGGGATGGACTGGTTTATACTGGGAGCGATTGGGAGGGGATTGGGAGGGAACTGGGAGGGGACTGGTTTATACTGGGGGGGGATTGGGAGGGACTGGTTTATACTGGGAGCCACTGGGAGTTACTGGTTTATACTGGTTTTGGCGTTGCGGGGACTGGGAGGGGCCCAGGTGTGTCCCTGTCCCAGTGCCACCTGTCCCAGGTGTGTCCCAGGTGTGTCCTAGGTGCCCCAGGTATCTCAGGTGTGTCCCCAGGTGTGTTCCCAGGTTGTCCCCAGGTGTCCCCAGGTGGTGCCACCTGTCCCAGGTGTGTCCCCAGATGTCCCTAGGTGTGTCCCAAGTGTCCCCAGATGTCCCCAGGTGTGTCCCAGGTGTCCCCAGGTATCTCAGGTGTGTCCCCAGGTGTGTTCCCAGGTTGTCCCCAGGTGTCCCCAGGTGGTGCCACCTGTCCCAGGTGTGTCCCCAGATGTCCCCAGGTGTCCCAAGTGTCCCCAGATGTCCCCAGGTGTGTCCCAGGTGTCCCCAGGTATCTCAGGTGTGTCCCCAGGTGTCTCACGTGTGTCCCAGGTGTCCCCAGCTGTCCCCAACTGGGTCCTCAGGTATCTCAGGTGTCCCCAGGTGTG
>NW_024516297.1:0-329 GCF_017590135.1 Pyrgilauda ruficollis | reverse complement strand
AAAAAAAAAAAAAAAAAGTGAAAATGTTACTATTTTCCTACAGAAATAGTAGAGGGGATAAAAATTCCCAAAACAAAGCTGAAGTAGTGTTGAGCTGTATGGTCACTGTTAAAATGGATGGAGATAGCAATTTAACTTAGTTACTCCAATTCAAGTTTAGCTCTTTGGCCATGACACATGTTCTTCTATTGAGAAGGAAACCAGGAGAAGTTTCTCAAGAGGTGAAATCATCAAGTGATTGATCAAGTAAAGAAACCCACTAGAAGATATTTGCAAAAAGCAGTTTGGGGAGCCATCTCCTTCCAACAGAATATCAAACTTTGCATGAC
>NW_024516296.1:0-329 GCF_017590135.1 Pyrgilauda ruficollis | reverse complement strand
TTTCTTAGTTTCCACCTTAACCAAGAGTATTAGCTCAAAGGATTCTAATTAAGTAACTGCCAACAGAATACTGAGTAAATACAGTAACATAACTACAACTTCAATAAAAAAACCCCTCAAAACTTTTTATCTTCATCCCCCAAGCATTAAACACAATAAAAGCCTGTCTGGGGCTGAATTCTTCTGGTCACTTTGTTGTGGTCTCTGTTTATACTTCAAAAGTTTAACTGCTCATATTCATGTTCTACTTCTTCCTGGACTAGTGGAAGTTGGAACGAGAGGGTCTCCAGTGTTCCCTCCTGATGTTGGTTTGGCTTTTGCCTTTTTTT
>NW_024516295.1:0-329 GCF_017590135.1 Pyrgilauda ruficollis | reverse complement strand
CAACGACCAAGCCGCATTCTACCGCAGGAGAAACAGCACAGAGATAGGACGATGACGAGAGCACTGGCATGCCAATGAACACTCTTATGACTGCATCTCCATGCTCAGGCGCTGAACCCACCCAACACTGCTTCTGTCAAGGGACACAGTGAGAAAAAGACTCGCAGAATTTCGAAATACCTTGAAGAATCTGTACAGGAAAAAAGTGTCTAAAGTACTTCCGTTCTCACAAAAGGAATTAGGGTCTTCTTTTTGTTTGAGTCCAACATATTTTTTCAGTTGTTAAACTCTGAGGCAAAGCAGTTTACAACATTAATCTCTTTAACTTC
>NW_024516294.1:0-329 GCF_017590135.1 Pyrgilauda ruficollis | reverse complement strand
CGTTAAATTTTGGTTTCTCCCAATTGCGGCACCCCCCTCCCCCCCACCACATGGTTCGCTCCGACCACGCCCCTTCCCCTCTTTAACCCCGCCCCCTCCGCCATTTTGCCAACCCTCCCCCCCTGCGTGGGCGTGGCTTAAACCCCTCCAACCAATCACCGCGCGGCGCGGGCGCGGTTTCTCCCTTCCGACCAATCAGCGCGCGGCTCGGGGCGGATCAAACCAATGGCGGCGCGGGGGGAGGCGCGGCCCGGGCGCTCTTAAGGCGGCGCGGGGCGGGGGGGCCCGAGCGGAGCGCGGAGATGTCGGCGAGTCACGACAGTCGGTGC
>NW_024516293.1:0-329 GCF_017590135.1 Pyrgilauda ruficollis | reverse complement strand
TGGGAGAGGGACACGGCACTGCCACCGTGGGGACAGGGCACGGCCTGGCACAGCCACAGCACTGGGCGTGGCCATGGCACTGCCACAGCACTGGGGCTGGCCGTGTCACTGTCACACCGCTGGGCCTGGCACTGCCACACTGCGGGGTGTGGCCCTGGGGTGGCTTTGTCCTTGGCTGTGGCACTGCCACACTGTTGTCCATGACCATGGGGTGTCCCTGGCCATTAACTGACCATCACTGTGACCGTGGGGTGTCCCTGGCTGTGCCACTGACCACTGCCCTGACCGTGGGCTGTCCCTGACCATCCACTGGCCATCCACTGACCATT
>NW_024516292.1:0-329 GCF_017590135.1 Pyrgilauda ruficollis | reverse complement strand
GACCAGACCAGAGGAGATCCCGAGAGTCGCCGTCCTCAGCATCATCCTGAATGGGAGCTGGGCCGGTGGGAGGCGGTGGGGGTGGCTGGGGTCATCCCCAGCTTCAACATTAACCACCAGGGCGGTGGGCAAGGGCGGGGCCGCCGCAGTTGGAGACATCACGGGATGTGTTGGTGAGGTCTGCATCACCGTGGAGCTGTTGCTTAGCAACATGCCGGAGCGGTTCTGGATGCGGTCGAAGTGGCACGGGCACGGGGAACGACGGAGGCGGCAGAGCAGCAGGCAGCGGAGCTGGCGGGCCCGGCCCAGGAGGCGGTGAAACGGATCGG
>NW_024516291.1:0-329 GCF_017590135.1 Pyrgilauda ruficollis | reverse complement strand
GGCTGCTGTCCCACCTGAGCCTGGTGGCCGCGCTGCGGCGCTGGAACCGCATGGGCAGCCAGAACCTGGCCGTGTGCTTCGGGCCCGTGCTGCTGCCCCCGCGCACCTGCGCAGGTGCGGCCGCGCCCGCCGCGGGGACACGGCCACCGGGCCACCGCCGGGGCCACCGCCGGGGCCAGGGGCCACGGGCCGATGGAGGGGACGAGGGCGGAGCGCTGGATTTCAAGAGGCACCTGGAGGTGCTGCATTACCTGCTGAGGGTGTGGCCAGGTGAGCGACACGCCTGGGGGGGAGGGGACACCTGGGGGGGGACACACCTGGGGAGGGAG
>NW_024516290.1:0-329 GCF_017590135.1 Pyrgilauda ruficollis | reverse complement strand
GTTTTTGGGGTGTTTTTGTGGTGGTTTTGGGGTATTTTTAGGGCTATTTTTAGCAGTGTTTTGTAGGTGTTTTTAGGGTTTTTTGGGGTTACTATTAGGAGGGATTTTGGGAGGGCTTTGTGGCGATTTTGGGGTTTTTTTGGGGGGTGTTTCTGGGTGTTTTCAGTGGCATTTCGGGGGTGGTTTCTGGTTATTTTTCGGAGTTTTTTCACAGTGTTTTGTGGGTGTTTTGGGGATTTTTGGGGTATTTTTAGGAGGGATTTTGTGTGGGTTTTGTGGGGATTTTAGGGTTTTTTGGGGGTGGATTTGGGGGATTTGGGGACACTGGG
>NW_024516289.1:0-329 GCF_017590135.1 Pyrgilauda ruficollis | reverse complement strand
ACTTTCCATGCACCCGAACAAAGATCATAATGCAGAATATTAACATCTTGTCTACAAAAAGAGTATTCAGCAGTCCACATGCTTCATATATAAATTACCATACAAGTGCAAGAGACTGGCCACAAAATATTGAAAAGATTCAGCACTGTATTGCAAGGATTGTAGCATGGCGCTGAAGGATTGACTTAGAAGTTAGGAGTATTCAGATCCCTTTTCTTTCCCTGTTGGCCAAATCTAATTTTTTGGTAGGTTGTCATTAGTTTGTCCTTTGCCCCATTCTTTTAATGCTTTTTTAAAGCATTTTTGTCAGCACTACTGTCTCAGGCATT
>NW_024516288.1:0-329 GCF_017590135.1 Pyrgilauda ruficollis | reverse complement strand
GGTGGCACCTTGGGGACACCACTCTCGGTGACCTCACCCGCCGCCGGCAGCGCGGTGGCATTTGGGGACGCAGGCAGCGGGGTTTTGGGGCCGGGGGCTGTCGGGGGGTGGCAGGCGGTGGCAGCGGGTGACGCGGGTGTCCCTTGTCCCCGCAGCTGACGCCCGAGGAGGAGGAGAAGCGCCGCGTGCGGCGGGAGCGGAACAAGCTGGCGGCGGCCAAATGTCGCAACCGGCGGCGCGAGCTGACGGACCGGCTGCAGGCGGTGAGTGACACCGCGACACCGGCGGTGGCACCGTCCCCGGGGGTGGCATTGTCCCCAGGGGTGGCA
>NW_024516287.1:1342-4002 GCF_017590135.1 Pyrgilauda ruficollis | reverse complement strand
GTCCCTCCCAGTCCATCCCAGTATATCTGAGTGCCCGCCCAGTCCATCCCAGCATATCCCAGTCCTCTCCCAGTGCCCCCATACAAAGCTATAACTCCACCACAGTGCCCCTTACAACTCTCCCAGTATATCCCAGTACCTTCCAACCCTCTCCCCGTCCATCCCAGTCCCTCCCAGTCCCATCCCAGTATATCCCAGTACATCCCAGTACATCCCAGTCCCCCCCAGCCCCATCCCAGTATATCCCAGTCCATCCCAGTCCATCCCAGTCTCACCAGCTGGCCGGCCAGCAGCGGCATGTACTCGATGATGGCCAGCCGCACTCTCCACTTGGCGTCCTCGGCCAGCTCCACGATGGCCGGCAGCAGCGACTGCGAGAGCTGCCGGATGCCGATCACCTCGTTCACGCAGTCCAGGTTGGAGATGATGTTCAGCCGCACCTCGGGGCACTGGGACAGACTGGGAGTTACTGGGAGGGAACTGGGAATGACTGGGAGGGACTGGGAGTTACTGGGAGGGACTGGGAGGGACTGGGAGGAAGCTGCAGTTCACAAAGTCGCCACCAGAGGGAGCTGCACAAACACATTGGGAATGCATTGGGGGAGACTGGGAGGGGACTGGAGGGAACTGGGAGCAACTGGAAATGACTGGGAGGGACTGGGAGGAAGCTGCAGTTCACAAAGTCGCCAGCAGGAGGAGCTGCGAAGACACTGGGAGTTCATTGGGGGGACTGGGAGTTACTGGGAGGGCACTGGGAGGGAGTGGGAGTTACTGGGAGGAAGCTGCAGTTCACAAAGTCGCCACCAGAGGGAGCCGCAAACACACTGGGAATGCATTGGGGGAGACTGGGAGGGGACTGGAGGGAACTGGGATGAACTGGGAGCGACTTGGAGGGACTGGAAATGACTGCGAGTTACTGGGAGGAAGCTGCAGTTCACAAAATCGCCACCAGAGGGAGCTGTGAAGACACTGGGAATGCATTGGGGGGGACTGGGAGGGGATTTGGGGTTACTGGTTTATACTGGGAGGGACTGGGAACCACTGGGAGGAAGCTGCAGTTCACAAAGTCGCCACCAGGAGGAGACATTGGGAATGCCCTGTATCCCCAGGTCTGCCCAGCTGTGCCCAGGTGTGTGCCCAGGTGTGCCCCCAGGTGTGCCCCCATGCATCTCTATGTGTTTCCGTGCACTCCCAGCTGCCCCCAGGTCTGCCCAGGTGTGCCCAGGTGTGTGCCCAGGTGCCCCCAGGTGTGCCCAGCTGCCCCCAGGTGCCCCCAGGTGTGCCCAGGTGTGCCTCCAGGTGCTCACCTCGTCCTTGAGCTGCGCCAGGAACAGAGACAGCAACTGTGCCCAGGTGTGTGCCCAGGTGTATCCCCATGTATCTGTATGTTTCTATGCACTCCCAGGTGTGCTCAGGTGTATCCCTGTGTGTCCATGTTTTACCCTGTGTGCCCAGGTGCCCCCAGGTGTGTGCCCAGGTGTGCTCACCTCGTCCTTGAGCTGCGCCAGGAACAGCGGCAGCAGCTGTGCCCAGCTGTGTGCCCAGGTGCGCCCCCATGTATCTCTATGTGTTTCTGTGCATTCCCAGGTGTGCCCAGGTGTGTGCCCAGGTGCCCCCAGGTGCTCACCTCGTCCTTGAGCTGCGCCAGGAACAGAGACAGCAGCTGTGCCCAGGTGTATCCCTATGTAACCCTGTTCATTTCTGTGCATTCCCAGCTGTGCCCAGGTGCCCCCAAGTGTGCCCAGGTGTGCCCAGGTGCCCCCAGGTGCTCACCTCGTCCTTGAGCTGCGCCAGGAACAGCGGCAGCAGGTGCTCCACCGTGTTGTCCTTGCCCAGGATCGGGGACAGCCCCATGATCACCGAGGCCAGCGCCGACTTCACGTGCTGGTTGGCGTCCGACACCAGCTCCTGCCGCGGGCACAGGTGGCACAGGTGAGCTCACCTGGCCTGGGGGCGGGGCTGAGGGTGGCGCTAAGGCCACCTGCATGGGAGCGCGGGTGGCCCCAGAGTGCCACGCCACGCCAAGGTGTGCCCAAGTGTGGCCAGGTGCCTCCAGGTGTGTCCCAGGTGTGCCCAGGTATCCCCAGCTGTGTCCCAGGTGTGCCCAGGTGCCCCCAGGTGTGCTCAGGTGCCCCCAGGTGTATCCCAGGTGTGCCCAGGTGTGCTCCCAGGTGTGCCCAGGTGTATCCCAGGTGTGCCCAGCTGCCCCCAGGTGTGCCCAGGTGCCCCCAGGTGTGCCCAGGTGCCCCCCAGGTGCCCCCAGGTGTATCCCAGGTGTGCCCAGGTGCCCCCAGGTGTATCCCAGGTGTGCCCAGGTGCCCCCAGGTGTATCCCAGGTGCCCCCAGGTGTGCCCAGGTGTGCCCAGGTGCCCCCAGGTGTATCCCAGGTGTGCCCAGGTGTGCCCAGGTGTGTGTTTTGTCCCCCCAGGTGTGCCCAGGTGTGCCCAGCTGTGTTCTGTCCCCCCAGGTGTGCCCAGGTGCCCCCCAGGTGCCCCCAGGTGTATCCCAGGTGTGCCCAGGTGTGCCCCCAGGTGTGCCCAGGTGTATCCCAGGTGTGCCCAGCTGCCCCCAGGTGTGCCCAGGTGCCCCCAGCTGTCCCCAGGTGCCCCCAGGTGTATCCCAGGTGCCCCCAGGTGTGCCCAGGTGCCCCCCAGGTGCCC
>NW_024516287.1:0-947 GCF_017590135.1 Pyrgilauda ruficollis | reverse complement strand
CCTCGTCCTTGAGCTGCGCCAGGAACAGCGGCAGCAGCTGTGCCCAGCTGTGTGCCCAGGTGCGCCCCCATGTATCTCTATGTGTTTCTGTGCACTCCCAGCTGTGCCTAGGTGCCCCCAGGTGTGTGCCCAGGTGCTCACCTCGTCCTTGAGCTGCGCCAGGAACAGAGACAGCAACTGTGCCCAGGTGTGTGCCCAGGTGTATCCCCATGTATCTGTATGTTTCTATGCACTCCCAGGTGTGCTCAGGTGTATCCCTGTGTGTCCATGTTTTACCCTGTGTGCCCAGGTGCCCCCAGGTGTGTGCCCAGGTGTGCTCACCTCGTCCTTGAGCTGCGCCAGGAACAGCGGCAGCAGGTGTGCCCAGGTGCCCCCAGGTGTGCCCAGGTGTGCCCCCATGTATCTCTATGTGTTTCCATGCACTCCCAGCTGTGCCCAGGTGCGCCCAGGTGCCCTCAGATGTGCCCAGGTGTGCCCAGGTGTGCCCCTATGCATCTCTATGTGTTTCTGTGCACTCCCAGCTGCCCCCAGGTGCCCCCAGGTGTGTGCCCAGCTGTGCCCAGGTGTGTTCACCTCGTCCTTGAGCTGCGCCAGGAACAGCGGCAGCAGCTGTGCCCAGGTGTATCCCTATGTAACCCTGTTCATTTCTGTGCATTCCCAGGTGTGCCCAGGTGCCCCCAGGTGCGCCCAGGTGCCCCCAGGTGTGCCCCCAGGTGCTCACCTCGTCCTTGAGCTGCGCCAGGAACAGCGGCAGCAGCTGTGCCCAGGTGTATCCCTATGTAACCCTGTTCATTTCTGTGCATTCCCAGGTGTGCCCAGGTGCCCCCAGGTGCGCCCAGGTGCCCCCAGGTGTGCCCCCAGGTGCTCACCTCGTCCTTGAGCTGCGCCAGGAACAGCGGCAGCAGCTGTGCCCAGGTGTATCCCTATGTAACCCTGTTCATTTCTGT
>NW_024516286.1:0-329 GCF_017590135.1 Pyrgilauda ruficollis | reverse complement strand
CCGACTTGCAAACACAACGTGAACACAAGTGTTCATCAGCTCTTTTCTACAAGGGATTTCAGGGAAGAGCTCAGATTTGAACTTGTGAGATACTGCATTTCATCACCCTGCCTGGACTCCTGTGTTTAGTTGTTCCAATTTGTGATAGGGCAACTGAATATGCTCTGTCACATTGCTTTAAAATTACTTTGGTTAGCACTGGCATGGTTCCTCCCTTGCCTAATGGAAATGCCTCCTCCCCAAATGGAGATATGCCCTGAGAGGCACTCCCATCCCCCAGACACTGCAGTGAGCCAGTGCAGGAGCTTACCTAGCAGAAAGTTTTTTTG
>NW_024516285.1:0-329 GCF_017590135.1 Pyrgilauda ruficollis | reverse complement strand
GGCCCGGGGCGCGGGCTCGGGCCGGACACCCGACAGTCTCTGTTTTCTGTTCGGCCATGGACTTCCATAACCCGTCCGAACTTAAGCACGGGTGTAAGATGGTTTCTGCACGAGGTTATCGTGGGTGTATCCCTGCTGAATGCCTCTGTTAAAAATTAACAGAATTTACTTCTCACTCTTGCAATCAGCATGTAGCTGCTCGGTCCTGAAAATCCAAAATGCCTTCTCCCTGCTGCCAGGGTTTTCACAGCTTGTGGAGACACCAGATCTCGTCAATGGAATTTGTTTGCACTTGGTGATATTACTTGGAGATTTTCTTTGCATTTCAC
>NW_024516284.1:0-329 GCF_017590135.1 Pyrgilauda ruficollis | reverse complement strand
TTTTTTTTTTTTTTTTACCCTTTCTTAAAATAGTTCCAGTTCCGTGCAGTTTTGCAGAGTGAGTGACAGAATTTTTCCTCTCTCATTGCATTTACTCCCCTGCCAGTGACAAATAATGGCAAACCTGGGATTCAGCCCGGGTGGGGAAGAAGCAGCGGGGCAGCCAGAGCCGCTGGTACCAGGCTGGAGCTGTCCCTCGGCTGTCCCCACCCGGGGCTCAAGGCACGGCTGCTGGGCGGCTCTGCTTCCTCCCTGATAAAGCATCGCGCATTTTTGCGGTACCGCGGCGGTTCCTGCCCCAGAGCGATGCCGGGCACGGCTCAGGCGTG
>NW_024516283.1:0-329 GCF_017590135.1 Pyrgilauda ruficollis | reverse complement strand
ACCTGCTCGTGGATTTTCGGGTGAGTTTGGGAACTTTTGGGGAAAATCTGGGGGGGCTGCACTGGCCCCTATTCCTGCTCTTCCTTCTGCTCCCATTTTCCTTCTTTTTTACTGTTTTTCCAATTTCTTTTATCTCTTTCATTTAGTTTTCCCTTTCTTTTCCTTCATTACTGCATTTTTGTTCTCTTTTTCTTATGTTTCACCTCTTTTTTACCCAATTTCGCCTCTGTTTTTCCCCAATTTCGCCTCTGTTTTTACCCAATTTTACCTCTTTTTTTACCTATTTTATCTCTTTTTTTCCCCCCTGCAGAACGTGAAGCTGCTAGACC
>NW_024516282.1:0-330 GCF_017590135.1 Pyrgilauda ruficollis | reverse complement strand
AACAAAAATAGAGTACACTAAACTACCTATTGCTAATCTTAAGATATGGTCAAATGCTATTCCCAGAAACACTGGAATATAGCCAAGACAACACTTGGAAGAGTTATAGATTCATACCAGGATAAAGCCAGGTTTTTTCAAAATGCATATGAATACAGTACAGTTGTGTTCTGCCTCATATTTAGCAATACTCATTAAAGAGCAACTTTTTGTCACTTAAGCCATACTGCATGAAAGGAGAATGGAATGGTCAAACAAAATGCAAATCATGCAGCAACCACAAAAGCAAATGACTGTCCTTTCCAAAGCCCACACTAAGCTGAAAGCCAT
>NW_024516281.1:0-330 GCF_017590135.1 Pyrgilauda ruficollis | reverse complement strand
AAAAAAAAAACCATGATTATACAGTTAACTGAAATGAATACTCATAGCTAACATTGATGGCAACTTGGGATAAGAGCTGCTCTTGGAAACAGAACTGAAATGCACACATAATTTTAAAAATTAAGTATAAAACACCTTCTAGACAGAATTCATTGAAAAACAAGATAAAGTCAATTCCCACGGAATAAAAAATAGGCAAACAAAAGTTTTCATGAAACCGTCAGTCTGCAAATATTGAAAGAATTAGTTTAGACATTTTATAATGAAACATAAATTATTTTTTGCCTCAAGATGTTTTGCTTCAGACATTTAAATGCAAAATATCCAGAG
>NW_024516280.1:0-330 GCF_017590135.1 Pyrgilauda ruficollis | reverse complement strand
CCCCTGGCACCCTGAGCTCACCTGACATGCGGAGCTCGCCCACCCGCAGGATGTGCGGCCAGTGCTGCAGGGTCTTGATGAAGAAGGGGTTGGTGACGCCCACGACGATGTTGGGCCTGGAAGGAGGGGACAGGCTGAGCGCTGGTGGCTCTGGCTGTGCCTCAGGGAGGTGGCAGGGTGGGGGCACTCACGGGGCCTGGGTGCGCGTGGTGTATTCCTTGAACTCGCTGTCGTGGATGGTGAAGTAGGGCCGGAAGTCGCAGCAGTAACGCAGCGGGGCCAGGCAGCTGCAGGGACAGGCACGGTCACCCCGGGCGTGGCAGGGTCACC
>NW_024516279.1:0-330 GCF_017590135.1 Pyrgilauda ruficollis | reverse complement strand
GGGGGACTGGGGGTACTGCGATGGACTGGGAGGAGTTTGGGGGTGCTGGGAGGGGGTTTGGGGGCACTGGAAGAGGGACTGCGGGCACTGGGAGGGACTGGGAAGGGGTTTGGGGGCACTGGGAGGGTGCTGGAAGCAGCTGGAAGAGGAACTGGGCAGAAATTGGGAAGAACTGGGAGAAACTGGGAAGGATTGAGAGCAGGGACTGGGAGTGACTGGGGGCAGTGGGATGAAATTGGTGGGATTGAACTGGGAGGGACTGGGAAGGATTGGGAGCTCTGACTGGGAAGGAGACCAGGATGAACTGGGGGGTTGGGGACACCAAACTGG
>NW_024516278.1:0-330 GCF_017590135.1 Pyrgilauda ruficollis | reverse complement strand
AACCCGATTTTTCACACCAAAAACCACTCCTTTAAAAACCCTAAAAAAATCCTAAAAAATTCCTTAAAAATTCCCAGAAAAAAACTAAAAATGGATATTTCAGGCGGGATTAACCCCTCACCTCCCGCAGCCGCGGGAGAGCCGCACCAGCGGCTTTTCAAATTCCCTTTGCATTTTTTAAAATCCAAAATTTCATTTTGTAAAAGCAAAATTTTCACTTTTCCATCATTTTTATACCTTTGCAAAATTTCAATTTTTTCGTATTTCAAATATTTCATTACACTTTCTATAATATTTTCAATCATTTCTAATTTCAGCGTTTTTAATCAT
>NW_024516277.1:0-330 GCF_017590135.1 Pyrgilauda ruficollis | reverse complement strand
ACAGCAATGGACTGAAGAATTTGATTCAGTAGAATCTCTGAATTTGTGCAAATAAATAAATTTGAATATTTTCAAACAAATAAATTGTTTTATTTGAACCCTTGTTTTTTCCCTGGTCTAACCTGAGATCTCATTGGCATTTCTCGTAAACTTCAGTAATTCCTGAAAGGGGTGGTTTTCCAAGAATCAAAAGTGAAAGCATTTATTGCTTCCTCTGTGTTAGCCTTTAACACTAGGGTTTTGTTCCCCCCAGATTCATTTAGCAGCTGGCTTTCCTCTTGGTTGCAGCAGTCAAAAGGTAACTTAAAAATTTTTTTGCAGGATTTGGAG
>NW_024516276.1:0-4267 GCF_017590135.1 Pyrgilauda ruficollis | reverse complement strand
CATTATATCATGTTATTATATTATATTTTATTACATTACAGTACATTATATAAAAGAACACCAAACTGAAGTGCCCTGAAGAACCCGGGAATTGTTATTTTCAGACCGCTCAGAAGCTCCTCGTGGCACTGGTGACGCTCCCCGGGGTCCCACACAGCCTGGCCCTGATTGGCCAGTGGGTGGAACCACCCACAGCGCCCACCAATCAAACAATGCCCTGTGGGAACAGCCCCCAGGAGGAGGTGACACCGAGGAGGAGGTGACAACGACGTGAGGGTGGCACCGAGGAGGAGGTGACACCGAGGAGGAAGTGACAACGAGGAGGAGGTGACACCAAGCTGGTGACACCAAGGCTGGTGACACCAAGGTGAGGGTGACACTGAGGAGGAAGTGACACCCAGGACAGGGTGACACCAAGGAGGAGGTGACACGGAGGAGGAGGTGACAACGAGGTGAGGGTGACAGCGAGGAGGAGGTGACAGCGAGGAGGAGGTGACAACAAGGTGAGGGTGACAGTGAGGAGGAGGTGACACGGAGGAGGAGGTGACACCGAGGACAGGGTGACACCGAGGCTGGTGACCCCAAGGTGAGGGTGACACCAAGAAGGAAGTGACAACAAGGAGGAGGTAACACCAAGGCTGGTGACACCAAGGAGGAGGTGACACTGAGGAGAGGGTGACATAAAGGTGAGGGTGACACCAAGAAGGAGGTGACAACAAGGTGAGGGTGACAACGAGGAGGAAGTGACACCAAGGACAGGGTGACACCGAGGACAGGGTGACACCAAGGAGGAGGTGACACCGAGGACAGGGTGACATAAAGGTGAGGGTGACACCAAAAAGGAGGTGACACCAAGAAGGAGGTGACACCAAGGAGGAGGTGACACCAAGGTTGATGACACCATGGTGAGGGTGACACCAATGTTGGTGATGCCAAGGTGAGGGTGACACCAAAGTGAGGGTGACACCAAGAAGGAGGTGACACCAAGGAGAGGGTGACACCGAGCACAGGGTGACACCAAGGAGAAGGTGTCACTGAGGAGAGGGTGACATAAAGGTGAGGGTGACACCAAGAAGGAGGTGACAACAAGGTGAGGGTGACACCGAGGAAGAGGTGACACCGAGGACAGGGTGACACCAAGGACAGGGTGACACCGAGGAGGAGGTGACACCAAAGTGAGGGTGACTTCTCATGGAGTTTGGGGTCTCCTGGTGGTTTTTGGGGTTTTCTCATGGGGTTTAGGATCTTATCATGGGTCTGGGGTCTTCTCATGGAGTTTGGGGTCTCCTGGTGGTTTTTGGGGTTTTCTCATGGGGTTTAGGATCTTATCATGGGTCTGGGGTCTTCTCATGGAGTTTGGGGTCTCCTGGTGGTTTTTGGGGTTTTCTCATGGGGTTTAGGATCTTATCATGGGTCTGGGGTCTTCTCATGGAGTTTGGGGTCTCCTGGTGGTTTTTGGGGTTTTCTCATGGGGTTTAGGATCTTATCATGGGTCTGGGGTCTTCTCATGGAGTTTGGGGTCTCCTGGTGGTTTTTGGGGTTTTCTCATGGGGTTTAGGATCTTATCATGGGTCTGGGGTCTTCTCATGGAGTTTGGGGTCTCCTGGTGGTTTTTGGGGTTTTCTCATGGGGTTTAGGATCTTATCATGGGTCTGGGGTCTTCTCATGGAGTTTGGGGTCTCCTGGTGGTTTTTGGGGTTTTCTCATGGGGTTTAGGATCTTATCATGGGTCTGGGGTCTTCTCATGGAGTTTGGGGTCTCCTGGTGGTTTTTGGGGTTTTCTCATGGGGTTTAGGATCTTATCATGGGTCTGGGGTCTTCTCATGGAGTTTGGGGTCTCCTGGTGGTTTTTGGGGTTTTCTCATGGGGTTTAGGATCTTATCATGGGTCTGGGGTCTTCTCATGGAGTTTGGGGTCTCCTGGTGGTTTTTGGGGTTTTCTCATGGGGTTTAGGATCTTATCATGGGTCTGGGGTCTTCTCATGGAGTTTGGGGTCTCCTGGTGGTTTTTGGGGTTTTCTCATGGGGTTTAGGATCTTATCATGGGTCTGGGGTCTTCTCATGGAGTTTGGGGTCTTCTCATGGGATTTGGGGTCTGCTCATGGGTTTTGGGGTCTTCTACTGGCTTTTGGGGACTTCTCTTGAGGTTTGGGGTCTTCTCCTGGGGTTTGGGATCTTCTCATGGGTTTGGGATCTTCTTGTGGGGTTTGGGGGTTTCTATTGGGTTTTGGGGATTTTCTCGTTGAGTTTTGGGGTCTTCTCATGAGATTGGGATCTCCTTGGCAGTTTTGGGATCTCCTCATGGAGTTTTTGGGGTCCTCTCGAGATTTTTTGGGGTCTCCACTGCAGTCGTGGGCTTTCCTTGTGCCTTTTTGGGGTCTCCTCGAGGGATTTTGGGATCTCCTGGTGCTTTGTGGGGTCTTCTCCTGGTTTTTTGGGATCTCCTTGGGGTTTTTGGGATCTCCTCAAGGTTTCCTGGGATCTCCACAAGGCCTTTTTGGGGTTTCTCAGGTTTTGGGGTCTCCTGGTTGTTTTGAGGTCTCCTTGTGCTTTCCTGGGCTCTCCTTGGAGTTTTTGGGGTTCCCACCGGGTTTTTTTAGGTTCTCTCCAGCTTTGATGGGGTCTCCTCAAGGGTTGATGGGATCTCCTTGGGATTTTTGGGGTCTCTTGGTGGAGTTTTGGGGTCTCCTGGTGCAGTTTGGTGTTTCTTTGTGGCTTTTTGGGGTCTCCTGGTGGCTCTTTGGGGTTTTCTCCAGGGTTTTGGGGTCTCGTGGTTTCTGTGGGGTCTTCTCCAGGTTTCAATGGGTCTGATCATGGGTCTGGGGTCTTCTCATGGAGTTTGGGGTCTCCTGGTGGTTTTTGGGGTTTTCTCATGGGGCTTAGGATCTTATCATGGGTCTGGGGTCTTCTCATGGAGTTTGGGGTCTTCTCATGGGATTTGGGGTCTGCTCATGGGTTTTGGGGTCTTCTACTGGCTTTTGGGGACTTCTCTTGAGGTTTGGGGTCTTCTCCTGGGGTTTGGGATCTTCTCATGGGTTTGGGATCTTCTTGTGGGGTTTGGGGGTTTCTATTGGGTTTTGGGGATTTTCTCGTTGAGTTTTGGGGTCTTCTCATGAGATTGGGATCTCCTTGGCAGTTTTGGGATCTCCTCATGGAGTTTTTGGGGTCCTCTCGAGATTTTTTGGGGTCTCCACTGCAGTCGTGGGCTTTCCTTGTGCCTTTTTGGGGTCTCCTCGAGGGATTTTGGGATCTCCTGGTGCTTTGTGGGGTCTTCTCCTGGTTTTTTGGGATCTCCTTGGGGTTTTTGGGATCTCCTCAAGGTTTCCTGGGATCTCCACAAGGCCTTTTTGGGGTTTCTCAGGTTTTGGGGTCTCCTGGTTGTTTTGGGGTCTCCTTGTGCTTTCCTGGGCTCTCCTTGGAGTTTTTGGGGTTCCCACCGGGTTTTTTTAGGTTCTCTCCAGCTTTGATGGGGTCTCCTCAAGGGTTGATGGGATCTCCTTGGGATTTTTGGGGTCTCTTGGTGGAGTTTTGGGGTCTCCTGGTGCAGTTTGGTGTTTCTTTGTGGCTTTTTGGGGTCTCCTGGTGGCTCTTTGGGGTTTTCTCCAGGGTTTTGGGGTCTCGTGGTTTCTGTGGGGTCTTCTCCAGGTTTCAATGGGTCTGATCATGGTTTTGGGGTTTTGTGGGGTCTCCTCAAGGTTTTGGGGTCTCCTCTGGAGTTTGGGGCTCTCCTCCGGTTTTTGTGGGGTTCTCTCAAGGATTTTTTGGGTTCCCTCAAGGTTTTTTGGGATCTCCTGGTGACTTTTGTGGTTTTCTTGGGATTTTGGGTTCTTCTCCTGTTTTTTGGGGACTTCTTGTGATTTTTGGGTTCTCCTCAAGATTTTTGGGGTCCCGGGGATTTTTGGGTTCTTCTCATGGAGTTTTTGGATCTTTTTGGGGTTTTACTTTATTGCCTACGGTTTTGGGGTCTCTTCATGAAGTTTTTGGGGTCTCCTCAAGGTTTTATGGGATCTCCTCACGGATTTTGGTGTTTTCTTAATTTTTTTGAGGTTTCCATGTGATTTTTGGTGTCTCCTCACGGGTTTTTGGGTCACCTTGTGACTTTTGGGTTCTTCTCCTGATTTTGTGGGGTCCTCTCAAGGTTTTTTTGGGTTTCCTCAAGGATTTTTTGGAATCTCTTTGTGACTTTGGGGGTTTCCTCATTATTTTGGGTTCTTCTCCTGGTTTTTTGGGGTTTTCTTGTTGGTTTTTGGGGTCTCCTCAAGGTTTTA
>NW_024516275.1:0-330 GCF_017590135.1 Pyrgilauda ruficollis | reverse complement strand
AGGCCCTGCAAACCCTGCAGATCTACCAGACTCTGAGTGTAATGCACCTAATTCTGCCCAGCTCAAAAATGGAAGCTGGTCCTGTCATTCTTGTTCTGATAGCACACAAAATAACTAATTTTGTAGCTTGACCAAAGAGAGTCAAGAGGAGAATCAGGCCTGGCTGATAGTCCATGGATGGCTGACACCTCAGCTAGAAATAGCTGTGACAGATGGAGACTGCAATAATTGAGAAATTGATATTTCTCCTTAGCTTTTAGAAAGTAAAAAGTTTTATTGGCCTGTTAGAAAATCCCTTCAAAACTAATTTTTGTTCCAAATTTTTTTTTT
>NW_024516274.1:0-330 GCF_017590135.1 Pyrgilauda ruficollis | reverse complement strand
TGTCCAAGTGATAAGATAACCCTGACAGTAACCAGAGGTCATTTAGAGAATACCGTGTTAAATTTAAGGACATACTAAATCCCTGTCAGAGGATGTGAAACAGCAGGACGGAGACACAAGAAGAAATAAAATATACTGATCTGACACAAGGGATATCATGCAGATAAGCCTGAGTGAGAAGAAGTCAAACAAAGGAGTTCCCAAATCATCAGGAAATCCCCAAGAAGTTTTGAATAATGCATGAGTACGGATGTAACATGTATCTCAGCAGTGAAATATTATAAAGATAACATTGTCTCTATATACCAGGTGCTCTTTGGCTGTTGGCCA
>NW_024516273.1:0-330 GCF_017590135.1 Pyrgilauda ruficollis | reverse complement strand
GAAAACAAAATCCAGGAAAGAAACAATTTTCTTGGTGTAAAAAGAGCACTTTAAAAGGGATGTAAGTGGCAAAATCTGAAAGAAATGTCACAGTGTAGCACTTCCCTGAATATTCAGTGAAGGAAAAGGGAAATGAAGAAAAATGAAAGAAAGAAAGGACTGTTCAGTACTCTTTTTCTGTTTTAAAAGAATTAGAAATCTGCACGGACTGATTGTATGAAAAATATCAGAAAACTAAAAAATAAAATATTTTAGAAATGCACAATACTATTTAAGAACTATTAAACATTTTTTTTAAATTCCCAATGATCCTTATTTTCATTAGGATTA
>NW_024516272.1:0-330 GCF_017590135.1 Pyrgilauda ruficollis | reverse complement strand
ATAATATATAATATATAATATATATTAGATTTTTTATATTATAATTTATTTAGCCTTCTGTAAGTATCTTTTCTGTATTCTTTTGTATAGTTTAGTATTGTTTAATTTAGTATAATATAATATAATGCACTGTAATGTAATATATTATTTCTATATAATTTATATATATAAATAAAAATAGTTATTTAATATTTTAAGAGTAATGGATAAAATTATCATTTAATATAATTTATAATGTAATATTAATAATTTATTATAATAATTCAAATTATTTAAATTATTTAAGTGATCTTAATTATTTATTTCATTTAAATAAATTTAAATATAAAA
>NW_024516271.1:0-330 GCF_017590135.1 Pyrgilauda ruficollis | reverse complement strand
GTTTACAGGCTTGGAATGTTACTGATTTGTGGAGAAAGGAACATCTGAGGAAGCTGTGGAGCACCATCTAGATGTTTGATCAGTCTGAATATTTTGAAATTTTCTGCTTTCTATTCCAGTTAGATTAAAAATATCTTTCTGAGACTGCTGTGACTTGAACACCAAAGCTGTTTAGATCTTCTGGCTGTTTATCATCTCAAACATTCAGTTTCTACAAAAGAAATGAACTTCCTTTTTTCTCAAAATCTAACTAAATTTCAGCACAAATTTGACAATTTGATAGAACAAATAAATTATAGAACATCCAGGCCAGGCTGGATGGGGCCTGGA
>NW_024516270.1:0-330 GCF_017590135.1 Pyrgilauda ruficollis | reverse complement strand
AAAAAAAAATGCAGCAGAAGTTTATTTTGGGTGCAAAACAATATACTTTAGAATATCTGAAAAGGATGAAAAAATACTGCATATGCTTACAGTGGCTGTATTTGAAAATCTGATCCATATGCAGATGTAGAGATAACATTGCAGGAGATACCTACAGAAACTATCTTTAGTGTTTGAAGGTGTAAAAACTCTTGGATTTGTTCAAAGACTAGATTTCCTGTGACAACTCCAGCATTTTCCTGACAGATCTCAATATGTGAGAAGTACAAATTTAGGCAGGTATTAACATCTCAGAAGTGGTTTTGCAGTAAATTCCTTAGATTTTAAATA
>NW_024516269.1:0-330 GCF_017590135.1 Pyrgilauda ruficollis | reverse complement strand
GGAGAGGAGAGGAGAGGAGAGGAGTAATAAGTGGTCAGATGTTAGTAAGGCCAGCTCCATCCGGCCCCGCGGCACCCCCTCTCCCTGCCCAGCAGCCGATGGGCTGGCAGGAGACCCAGGGAAGGGGGCCCAAACCTGCGGCAGAGCTGACCAGCTCGGCCCGGCCCCGTGGCAGGGGCCACCCAGCCGTGTTACCTCGCTCCTGGCCGGAAGGGGAAAGAGCAAGTTTACGGGTTTTATCGTCTTTTACATGTGTGTTTCACAGAGGCGTGCACAATTTCCACTAGCTGGAAGTTTTTCATGACTTCCCTAGATTTCCTCCCATTCCAA
>NW_024516268.1:0-330 GCF_017590135.1 Pyrgilauda ruficollis | reverse complement strand
ACACCCAGCACTGCTCAGGAACAAAACACCAACAACCAGAGCTCACAATCACCTCTACTCCTTCCACACAGCAAAGCCATTTTCTCCCCAAACCTGTGCCAAGCATGGAAGACACACTGGGAATGTGCTCATTTCTTCATCTATCTGATAACCTGGCTGCACCCACAGCCAGTTTTGATATGGTCAGTACTTAGAGAAAGAGAGAGAAGATGCAAAATGCTCTGCTCCTCAGCAGACACAGTCACCTGCTGATGATACACACAGCACTCCGTTTTCAGCACGTATACTTTAGGTAAAGGGAAGGGAAGGATGGGTTCAGTGCACAAGAAA
>NW_024516267.1:0-330 GCF_017590135.1 Pyrgilauda ruficollis | reverse complement strand
GGGGTCCTGCGCAGCCGCTCCTGCAGCCGCGGCCCCGCCCCCCCCGGCGCCCCAAAATCGCGCACGAGGCGCCGGGTCCGGGCCCGCTCCGGGGGGGCCACGAGCGCCTCGAGAGCCCCCAGGAGGCGGCCCAGGGTCACCCCCAAACTGGGCAGGGGGGCGCGGCCCCCCCCGGGCGCCGCCTGCCGCGGGGGGCGAGGGTCGTTAGCGGGGAAGGGGTAATTAAGGAGTTATTGGGTCATTAACGGGACCCCCTCCCCCAGCCGGGAATGAACGGGACCCCCCCTAAGGACCACCCCCCAATTAAAAGGGTTCGGGTGATTAATGGGA
>NW_024516266.1:0-330 GCF_017590135.1 Pyrgilauda ruficollis | reverse complement strand
CAACTTCATGTGCAACAGCAGCTGCGTGGGAGGGATGAACAGGAGGCCCATCCTCATCATCATCACCCTGGAGACAAGAGAGTGAGTGGCTGTGGGAGCAGGGTTGGGCATCCCTCCCACCGCGGGAGGGCTGGGGAAGGAACCCTCCCCTGCAGGGAGCATCCCCAGGGAACGGGACGGGGCAGCCCCAGCTCATCACACAGCAATGCTCCCCTCTGCCAGCTTGGAGAGGGCTGGCACGGAGGGACCAGGGACCCAGCCCGGCAGCTGGAGCCTTCCTCTGCCCCAGGAGCCAGCTGCTCTTCACTCAGGGGCTCCATTGCTCGCTGA
>NW_024516265.1:0-4776 GCF_017590135.1 Pyrgilauda ruficollis | reverse complement strand
CCCAGTTCCTGTTGGGTTATCCCAATTTCTGCTCTTTTATCCCAACTCCTCACAGCAGAGACTCTTTTATCCCAATTCCTGCCTCTGGAAACTGGAATGATCCCAAATCCAGGTGTTTGTGCTGCTCCCAGATGGTTCTGCCAGGTGGGGTTTGTGTCAAACCCTCGGGGTGGAGGCAGCAGCAGCCAAGTCCAGAGCAGGAAAACAAATTGCTGCTCCCTGGTGTGGAGAGCTGCCTGTTGGGAAAGGATGGGGCTCTTGGAGATGGATGAATTCTTGTTCCCTTTCCTGGTTTTTCTCCTCTTCTGGTGGAGGTTTGGAGCAGGGAGGGAATGGTCACACTTTGGGAGGAGTCCCCCAGGTATGGGACTCCAAGCTGATACTTCCCTTTGCCAGTAATGGGGTTTAATTTTCTTTTCCCTGCTATTTTTCCTGCCTTTTCCTGCTGTTTATTCACACCAGCTCTGCAGTTTTTAGGTTATGAGTGCTCCCCTGGAATGGCTCTGCTGTATAATGGGTTCATGGGATAAATTCCTGCAGCAGAAACACGGGGGGGGAACCAGCTCAGCATTTTCCTCTCAGCATCCCTGAAGTTCCTCAGAGCTTCCCTTTTGCCTGTCTCCCATTTTTAGTGGATTACAGAGGGATGGGGGGGTTGGACCCCATTTTTATTTTGAAATTAAAGCTCTCCAAAGCCCTGACATGGAAAATAAATCCCTCTCCAAAGCCCTAACATGGAAAAACAAACCCCTGCTGGTTTTGAGCAGTCAGGATAAGCTGGCTGATCCCAAAGGGAAGGATGCAGGATGTGGGTGATTCCCATTTTTCTTTTTAAAATAAAAACTTGAAAATCCCTGAAACTCAGCTAAACCTTTTCCTCATCTTTCCTTGCAGTCAAGAAGCAGATGGAGCTGAAGTCCAGAGGGGTGAAGCTCATGCCCAGCAAGGACAACAACCAGAAGACATCTGTGTGTAAGTTTTCTGGCTCTTCCTCACTGTCTTTTTGATAACAATCTCCTGGAACATTTCATTGGACTTTCCAATAATCTCTAAAACTTCGCCACTCTGAAAAGTTTGGGTGCTTTTCCCTCTTCCCTCTGCATTTCTGCATCACTCCCTCCTCCCAGTGCTCTGGTCACAAGCATTTACTAACTCCTGGAAGGGTGCAGGGGGTTGGATCTCTGCATTTGGTTGGTTCTGAGCTCAAGGGTCGTGGCTTTGGGCTCCTTTTAGTGGGGAAAACAAAGAATTTTGAGATTGGGATCGGTGTTATCGCTGTAAATAAGGAGAAGGGGTAAGGAACAGCATCAAAAACAAAATATTAGAAAATTTACAGAGGTAGTCACAGCGTCTTCCTTTTTCTGTTTGAGTTTTATTTCCTTTCTGAGCTCAAGGGTCGTGGCTTTGGGCTCCTTTTAGTGGGGAAAACAAAGAATTTTGAGATTGGGATCGGTGTTATCGCTGTAAATAAGGAGAAGGGGTAAGGAACAGCATCAAAAACAAAATATTAGAAAATTTACAGAGGTAGTCACAGCGTCTTCCTTTTTCTGTTTGAGTTTTATTTCCTTTTCCCTGCAGAAAAATCATAATTCTGGGTTTGTAATGCTGATTTTTAAGGTTGTGTGTAGTGCTTGGTGTGTCAGGGGCAGAACATCTGCTGTGCCTCCCTCGGGCAGGAGGGAAATCTTTCCGTTTTCCATCAGGTTCTTCCCAAATCAGGAGCAAAACTTGTGAGTTTTGTCCCTGAATCTTGAGCTCTTACTAAAATGAAACAGGAGGGATCTGACTGGGAGTTAATATTTTATATGGATTCAAATGGGAGCAGGATGGAGCATTTTTCCAGATGGATTTTAGGGGAGAAGCTGGAATTGCTCGTTTTGTTGCACAGCCCATTACCCCCATCAGAGAGGAGCAGTTTGCACATCTCAGCTGGGTGGATTTTGCATACAAAATTCAGAAAAACGCATGGACTGGATCTGAATCGTGGCTCAGTGTCTGTCTGGAAGGAGATTCTCCCTCCCAGCTCCCAGGAGAATTTTTAGAGGCTCTGTTTTTTTAGGAGCAAAGCCCAAAAAAAGTTAAAAAACAACCCAAAATCTCCAGAGCAGAAAACACTGGGGGTGTGTCCAGGGGAAAATAATTCAATTTTAAAGGAAATTATCCTTTAAAATGGAGTCCAGGCTGCTGCTGGCTGAGTGTTACATTCCTTGCCAGGAAGAATTTATTGGAATAAACATCCCAGTGCATTTGACTGAGTGGAAAATCCAGCTGGGAACCCCCCTGGCTGGGTGTGGAGACAGAGGGGTGTGTTTGGAGTGGGGGGAGTTTTGCCCTGGATTTTAGGGAACGTGGGGAAAGGAGTGAAATCATTGATTTAATGAAGTATTCTGGTGTTAACAATACACAGAATTCCCATTTCTCCTTCCTGGGAATGGCCTTTGGAGCAGTTTTACCCATTTTTTAATGCCCTGAGGTGAGGAGGACACAGCACCTGCGCTTCCCTTTCCTGCAGATCCTGTACTTCTGAGGAGAAAAAACAGGAATTCATCCCCCCTGCCTGGTTTATCCCATCCCAAAGGGCTCGGAGCAGCATCTTGGGAGCTCAAATCTCATCCTGCTGATGGAGGACAGCTCAGGCTGGAAGTTGTTGAGCTGGAAAAATGGAGATGGGGATGGTGGCCCCATTCCATGGTCCTTGTCACCCTCCAGCTCCTTCCCCGTGCCCTGCTCTCCATCAGGTCTGGATTTTCAGCCCTGATTATCCCCATTTTGGAGCCTTCTGCTCCCACAGGGAATTTCCAGCTGCAGAAGTGCTGATTCCCAAGGAGATGGCACCAGGAAAATCAGGTTTTTATTAATTTTGTTTTTTGCAAAGCCTTATCTGCTCTGCTCCCTGCTGGATTTGCAGGGTTGGCTGAGCCCCTCTGTGCTCCCAAACTTCCATGAGCTGAGTTTGCATCACAGATAATTCCACAGGTGGGACAGGCTGGGTAAAAAAATTTCCTATTCCAGAGCAATTTCCAGTTGCTCTGACTCAAGTACCAGAAATTCAGGAATTTTTGTGTCTCTTGGTAACACTTAAAGCTGTGCCACAGAATCCTAAAATCATTAAGGCTGGAAAAGATCAAGTCTAACCTTGAAGTCCCTGCTTTATTTTTAATTATTCCTACCAGCAATGTTTTCTTTCCAAGTGCTCTTTGCTAAAACCTGGCCTAAAATCCTCCCTGGAAGAATCCACTCTTAAATCCTGCAGGTTTTTGCAGAGGTTTTGGATTTGGGATTGCCTGGTCAGATTAAACCTTGTGTGTTTTGTGTGGCTGAATGGAGGCAAAATGTAGTGATGTAACAGCTGCTTGTGTTCTTGCAGGGGGAAAAAATCCATAAAAATACAGAATTCTGGGGGGAAGTGCTGCTGGGGCTCAGTTGTAGTGCAATGTGTTTGTTTGAAATCTTAATTAAGTGCCTTGTACTGCTCACCATCAGTCAAATTATATGGAAATCTTGCTTTAATCACTTTTGGAGGGAAAATGAAAAAATCCATAAAAATACAGAATTCTGGGGGGAAGTGCTGCTGGGGCTCAGTTGTAGTGCAATGTGTTTGTTTGAAATCTTAATTAAGTGCCTTGTACTGCTCACCATCAGTCAAATTATATGGAAATCTTGCTTTAATCACTTTTGGAGGGAAAATAATACCTAGAGACAACTAAAGCAGGTAGAAGAAATAGTTTGAAATTTTTAGGCCGTATTTTGGAGGCTGTTTCTGGTGCTGAATGCAGAATGTAAATGTGGATATTCCAGGTCCCACAGTGGGAAAATTGTGGTGGTTTGGATTTAAAAAAACAGCATCCAAGTGGTTTTTGTGGCGTTTGGGTGAGGCCCAGCTGCAGAGGCCCTGTGGGGGCACCTGGAAGGGCTTGGGTGAAGAACTGGAATTCTGTGCGTGTCCAGCTCGGTCAAAATCTGCTTTGCAAAGTCATTTTTGGGGTGGCTTGAGCAGTTTTTAGGTCTCGAGTGTGTGGGAGTTCCTGGATTTTGGGGAGGTGTCTGTGGGACACAGGAGCCACCTGGGGCTTGGGGACAAGCTGTGCTTGCCTGGAAATGTTCTGGGAATTCTGCATTTCTGGGGATGCTTGTGAAGCTTCACTTTCTGAGCTGTTCTGGGACAGCACAAGGTGGGAAATCGGGGTTTGGAGCTCTCCTGGTGGAACATTCCCAGCTGGGATTGGATTTTCCCAGTGCCCTTTTCGCTGTTGGTGTTGCTAAAATGAGTGTTCAGTGTCTGGGTTGGTGTCACTGAGGTTCTGGAATCATTGAATCCGTGGTTTTTGGGTGCTGAAGGGTCCATGGGGGTTGGAAATGCAGCAGGACCTCATTGGGGTGAGCCCTGCACCCCTAAATCAGCTCCAAGCTCTCAGGCCTGATTTTTGGGATCATTCCCAGAAGTTTGCATGGAATGACCCTGGTGTGACCACACAGATTAACCCTTTAAACCATCTAATTGCTGCTGCACCCCTCCTGCCAGGAGAAAGCATCACCTCCTTTCACTGGATTGCTCATGCTGAGAAATGCTGGGGCTTTGTCAAAGGTTTTTTTAGGTGCTGCTTGATTTTGTAGTTCTGAAATTCAGTGGGAAATTATCCCTTGGGAATCTGTCAGTGAAGTTTTCTTATTAAGAGAGATAAAACTAAAGAGGATTTTAGCAGTGAATTCCAGTGGCAAACGGAACAATCAGAACTGGCTGTCACTGAATTCACGAGGAGAAAGAAATTGAAAAAA
>NW_024516264.1:0-330 GCF_017590135.1 Pyrgilauda ruficollis | reverse complement strand
TTTTGGGGTTTTTGGGTTGATTTTGGGGTTATTTGGAACCTTTGCTCATTTTTTTGCTCATTTTTAGCCATTTTGGACAATTCTGGGACCATGGGGCGCCTCTGCCGCTGCTGCCGCCGCCGTGGTCACCCCAAGGGTCACCCCAAGGGTCACTCTGGTGGTCACTCCAGTGGTCACTCCCGTGGTCACTCCCGGGGTCACTCCCGGGGTCCCCCCAAGGCCCAGCGCCACCCCCGGCCCTGCTCCCCTCCCCCAGCCCAGGTAGGTCCCGAAATTCCCAGTTTTTAACCCAAAAATTCCCATTTTTTACCCACCAAAATTCCCATTTTT
>NW_024516263.1:0-330 GCF_017590135.1 Pyrgilauda ruficollis | reverse complement strand
TGGAGGGCTCAGCGCTGGCAGCGCGGGGCCGGGGCCGGGGGCTTTGGGCCCCGCGGGTGCCGGTGCCCGCAGTGGCTGCAGGGTCGCTGTGGGAGCGCTGGGTGCTGGCACCGAGCCCCGGCGGGGTGCGATGTGGCAGGCCAGGGCTGCGGGCTCCCCCGGCAGCCGAGGCCACTCCGCAGCGAGCCCGTGGCCCAGCAGGTGCCCGAACCCGGCCCCTTCCCAGGCGGCTCCCCCGGGCCCCGCGCTCCCCCCCGGGGCAGGCAGGAGCTCCGCGGCAGCCCCTGCCCAGAGCAGCGGGGCGGGCAGCACCGGGGCAGCCCCGGGGGC
>NW_024516262.1:0-330 GCF_017590135.1 Pyrgilauda ruficollis | reverse complement strand
AACCTGGTGAATTTTCCCAAAATCTCCAAAATTCCCCCTGAAATCCTGCAAATTTTCCCCAAAATCCCAGGAATTCACCCCAAAACCCCTGGAATTTCTCCAAAACCTGGTGAATTTTCCCAAAATCCTTGAAATTTCCTCCCAAATCCTGGGAATTTTCCCCAAAATCTGGGGAATTCATCCCAAAAACCCCAGAATTTCCCCAAAACCTGGTGAATTTTCCCGAAATCCTGGGAATTTTCACCAAAATCTGGGGAATTCACCACAAAACCTCCGGAATTTCCCCAAAATCTCCTGGATTCACCCCAAAATCTCCAGAATTTTCCCAAA
>NW_024516261.1:0-330 GCF_017590135.1 Pyrgilauda ruficollis | reverse complement strand
CCCCAAAGTTCATGAGGGTGGGGATCCCCTAAATTCTAAAATACGTGAGGGTGAGGACACCCGAAATCCTAAAATTCATGAGGGTGAGGATCCCCTAAATCCTAAAATTCATGAGGGATGGGACCCTTCGAAGCCCAAAATCCATGAGGGGGGGGATCCCCTAAATCCTAAAATCGGAGAGGGTGAGGGCACCCTAAATCCTAAAATTCATGAGGGATGTGATCCCCTAAACCCCAGAATTCATGAGGGTGAGGATCCCCTAAATCCTGAAATTCAGGAGAGAGAAGATCCTCTAAATCCTAGAATCCATGAGGGATGGGACCCCCTGAA
>NW_024516260.1:0-330 GCF_017590135.1 Pyrgilauda ruficollis | reverse complement strand
AATCCCAAAATTCCAGGAAATCCAAAAACCCAAAATTCAAGGAAATCCAAAACCCCAAAAACTCAAAATCCAAAATCTCAGAAATTCCCAAAAACTCAAAATCGCAATTCCCAGGAAATCCCAAAATTTGGGAAATTCCAAATCCAGGAACTCCAAAAATCCCAAATCCCAGAAACCCAAAAAATCCCAAAAAGCCGAAATCCCAAATTACAGGAAATCCCCAAACCCAAAAACTCCCCAAAAAATCCCCCCTAAATAAAAGAAAATCCCAAAAAAACCCCCGAGAAAATCCCCAAAAAAATTCCAAAAATCACCCCAAAAAATCCTAAA
>NW_024516259.1:0-330 GCF_017590135.1 Pyrgilauda ruficollis | reverse complement strand
AAAAAGGGGGGGGGGGGGGGGGGAGGACAGAAAACATTTATTACTGGAGTTTAAACCTGAAATTTAGTATCATGTACTAGAAGAATTATTATCTTCCTGAGATCAAGTTCTAGAGCTGATCCAAAGCACAGCGGACTTCATGTCTGACCAGGAAAACCTCATTACCCCAGTGCTGCCTGTTCACCTTTGCCTTCCACAAGGACGAAGAGCCTTCTCAGAGCTTGCACCTCTCCCTGGCTGGGGTCCCACCACCTCTGAAACAGCCCAGACTCCTCAGAACACGACTGGTGGAGATGGTTGAGTTCAACTGTCACATTCATATTTTCTGAA
>NW_024516258.1:0-330 GCF_017590135.1 Pyrgilauda ruficollis | reverse complement strand
TTTTTGGGGCGGTTTTGGGGCCGTTTCCGGGTGTTTTGGCCCTGACCCCCCGCCGTGGCAGGAGGTGATCGAGGCCATCGCCGAGAGCGCCTTCAAGACGTCGCCGTTCCCGGTGATCCTGAGCTTCGAGAACCACGTGGACTCGTGAGCCAGACCCCAAAACGCCCCAAAAAACCCCAAAAAACCCCAGACCCCAAAACGCCCCAAAATCCCCAAAACACCCAAAACACCCCCCAAAATCCCAAAAAACCCCAAACCCCAAAATGCCCCAAAAAACCCAAAAAAATCCAAAAACAAAAAAAACCCCCAAAATCCCAAAAAACCCCAAAC
>NW_024516257.1:0-330 GCF_017590135.1 Pyrgilauda ruficollis | reverse complement strand
GGAGGAGGAGGAGGAGGAGGAGGCTCTTGTTGGGGGCACGGGGATGCTCTGGGCTCTGGCTCAGCGTGGGTTCGCTGTTGCAGAGGTTGTTTGCGGCAGAAAATCGCCCGGGCTGGTTGAAATGCTGTTAAACACCTCGGCATGCGGGGCTGGGCTGCGGGCTCTGCCCCGCAGGAGCTGCGGATCACATTTCCCAGCCCTGGGAGCGAGCTGCCGCTTTCCGCGGAGCAGGAGCCGTGTCCCAACCAAAATGTGCCCTTGTCCCTGCCCTTCCCTCAGTGCAGGGAGTAAAGCACGAGGAGGGAGTAAAACACAACGAGTGAGTAAAGC
>NW_024516256.1:0-331 GCF_017590135.1 Pyrgilauda ruficollis | reverse complement strand
TGGGATCGGTTTTAACCCTATTTAGGACCGGTTTTAGCATCGGAATTGTGGATTTAGGATCGGTTTTATCATCATCGGTTTATTTTTGGAGTCTGGATTTAGGATCACTTTTAGCCCCACAATTATAAATTGAGGAGCGGTTTTAACAGTTAGGACTGTTTTTAACAGCGCAATTACGGATTTAAGAGCGGTTTTAACCGCAGACTTGCAGATTTCTGGTCAGTTTCCACACTTAGAACCAGTTTTAACATCGGGTTTGTAGATTTCTGCTCATTTTCCTCATTTAGAACCAGTTTTAACAGCGCAATTACAGCTTTCTGCTCATTTTCCT
>NW_024516255.1:0-331 GCF_017590135.1 Pyrgilauda ruficollis | reverse complement strand
AGAAAAGCTCAAACCTGAGACATCAACCTTCTCTGGTGGCTGTGACCTCACAGAAATTCCTGTCCCGGCCTCTGTGGGGAGGCACCTGAGAAAACCCAGAGGAAGCAGGGTGACATCAAAAAATTGCTTTCTGGGAACCAAAACTTGCTTTCTGGCAGTGCCAGCTGTTAGAGAAGCCCAGCCTGAAGGGAGCAGGCACAGAGGTGTCCCCAGCAGCCCCAGTGCAGGTGGCCCTGTCCCTCCCCTCCCCTGCTCCCAGAGCAAATTGCTTCCTCCCGTTAACAAATAACCCTGAGAGGAAAAATCCCTGCAGGATCAGGAGAGCCCAGGG
>NW_024516254.1:3646-4283 GCF_017590135.1 Pyrgilauda ruficollis | reverse complement strand
GCCTGAACGGACGCCAAACCCACGGGTGACTTTGCCGCAGGATCGGACTGGCAGTTTACGAGAAGAAATCAGGCAAGCGGTGGCTGGTTCCATAGCAACGTATGGGGAGATAGCCGGGAATAAACTAGCTGAAGCCATATTGATCCACCGTCACCTGACCATGCCACCCAGGTTCTCGGGGAACAATGCCAGACAGTGGCTAGCGCAAGTCGACAGATACTACGCTCTCTTGGGATTCACTGACGACGTACGACTGAGAGATGTGCCTTCCCTACTCGACGGCAGTGCTTTAAGTCACTGGCATGCAACGTTGTATCATGCGCCGGCTAGCTTACCTGGTACCTGGGAGGAGTTCAAGGATTTCATTCTTGCTAGGTACTGTTCTGAAAGTGTCGAGGACACTGTCGCCAAACTAAAGCGGTTGGTGTATGAAGGGGACTTCTATAAGTTGGCGGATGACTTCGCGGACATACTCGCAGACGGAGCGTTCCCACCTGCAGACGAACTGATATCTTTGTTTTTGAGCCGTTTTCCCTTGAAGTTGGTGAAAGACCTCGCGGTGAAGGATTTCGCAAACTGGATAGAGGCGCGAGATTTTCTCCGACAGCGTATTGACGACATGCGCTCGCGGGGGAAT
>NW_024516254.1:1193-2092 GCF_017590135.1 Pyrgilauda ruficollis | reverse complement strand
GAGAACTATCCTGCAGCAGCTCAAGGACGCTAAGTGGATAACTCACACGTCTTCTCCATTTGCTGCACCATCTATGATTGTGAGGAAGAAAGATGACGGCTCAGGAAAACAGCAGTACAGAATGGTGATTAACTACCGCGAGCTCAACGCATTAACTATATCGCCAGAATACCCCTTACCGACCATTCAGGATATCTTGAACCTGCTTCACGGCGCAACAGTATTCACGGTTATGGATATGGAGCAAGGATTTCACCAAATCAGGGTGGAGCCTCACGACCAGTATAAGACAGCATTCCGAACGTGTATGGGCCAGTACGAATTCAAGGTTATGCCTTTTGGTTTGCGAGGCGCCCCTGGAACATTTCAGGCTGTCATGAATCACATGTTCTTCCCACTAATTGGTAAAGGAGTGATAGCGTACTTGGATGACGTTCTGGTTTACAGCCCGGACTTACAAAGCCACGCCGTACTCCTTAACGAGGTCCTGAGCATACTGGCGCAGCACAAGATGTACCCTAAATTCTCCAAATGCCGTTTCGCAACGCGATCTATCGACTACTTGGGATATAGAGTGAGTAGCGATGGCATCACTCCAAGCCCAGAGAAGGTTGAAGCGATCCGAATATGGCCTGAAATGCTCAAAAATGACACCCAGGTGAAGCAATTCCTGGGAACAATCAGTTACTGCCGTATGTTTATGGGCCCGGCATTTACTGACTTAGCTAGACCGCTGGTGGAGCTTACGAAGAAGGACGCGAAATTTCATTGGAGCGAGACTCACACTGCAGCCGTTCGGGCTCTCAAGAACCAGCTCATCAATTACACCACGTTGCAAGTGCCGAACCAGAAAAAGCCTTTTGCTCTGAGGACCGATGCTTTTGGATATGCAGTAGGGG
>NW_024516254.1:0-181 GCF_017590135.1 Pyrgilauda ruficollis | reverse complement strand
TTGTCCCTACCACATCCACAGCAACCGCAGAAGACTGTGTTGGACTTCTTGCAGATCGCCTTGTTCGATATCATGGTTTGCCGATGGTTCTCATCTCCGATCGCGACCCACGCTTTGTTGCAGACCTGTGGCGCCAATTCTGCAAACGGTTCTCCATCAAACGTGCGCTCTCTAGTTCTTG
>NW_024516253.1:0-331 GCF_017590135.1 Pyrgilauda ruficollis | reverse complement strand
GACCATCAATTCCACACGTTCGGAAGTCACCAATTGTCTTTACATTTCTCTCCTGAGGCTCCTCAGCTTCTCAGGAGAGGAAAAATCCCAGCAAAGGATATTTCATAATATCATGGCTACAAGTTCTTCAGACTGTGCCTCCATCTCTCCGGACGCAATGTATTTTCCAGCTCTCAGCTGTTGCCTGAAATAAATAGGGCAGGAGATCTTTCTCCTTTTTTAATGCCTTTGTTAAAAAAAAAATCAGCTCAGGTGCGGAGAAATGACGGGTCGCACCCACGCCGCCGCTGCTCCCAGGAGTGCCATGGAGGAGGAGGAAGAATGCAGCTGT
>NW_024516252.1:0-331 GCF_017590135.1 Pyrgilauda ruficollis | reverse complement strand
AAATCCCCTAAACCCCTCCCAGAGTCCCCAAAATCTCCCAAACTCCTTCGAGACCCCCAAAACTTCCCCCAAATCCCTCCCCAATTCCCCCCGTGGGCTTCTGAAGACCCCTCCAGACCCCTCCAAGCCCCTCCATTCACCCCAAAACCACCCTGGGCCCCCTCAAACCCCCTCCCCAAATCCCCTAAAGCCCCCCTGGGGTTCCAAAGCCCCCCAAAAATGCCCCCAAAATCCCCCCAGGCATCGGGCGGCTCCTGGCCGAGTGTCGCCGGGACCCCGTGATCCTCCCGCTGTGGCACGGGGGTGAGGGGGCTTTGGGGGGGTCCTGGGG
>NW_024516251.1:0-331 GCF_017590135.1 Pyrgilauda ruficollis | reverse complement strand
CTGCTGTGGCACAGGATGGTCCCCGTGACCATCCTGCAGCCCTGGTTCCGTGGCTCTCACTCTCAGGGATGGGATGAGCCAGCCGTGGAGGTGCCAGCCCCGCTCCCACCTCTGGCCGCTGGAAAGCCTGGGATGGCCCTGGGGCTGCACTCCTGCTAGGAAACAGGAGGAGCTGGGATGGGAAAACCCGTGGCTGGCGAGGCAAGGTCCTGGCCTTCCCCCGGGGCCAGTCCCCAGGGCTCCGGGGAACACAATGCCTTTGTTTGGGACTTGGCCTGCGCAAGGAGCCCTTCCCTCGCTCAGCCCCAAAACACCAACCCTTCAAAAGGCC
>NW_024516250.1:0-331 GCF_017590135.1 Pyrgilauda ruficollis | reverse complement strand
CCAGGATGGGTTTTATCCCGGGATAACTGGTCCCAGGATGGGTTTTAGCCCGGGATAACCGGTCCCAGGATAGGTTTTTTCCTGGGATAACCAATCCCAGGATGGGTTTTATCCCGGGATAACGGGTCCCGGTGCTGTTCCGGGTTGGTGCGGGTGGCGACGGAGGCTCTGAGCACCAACCTCTTCCTGGAGAGCTTCCTCACCCCGCTGGGATAATCCATCCCGGGACAGGCTTTTTCCTGGGATAACCAGTCCCAGGATGGGTTTTTTCCTGGGATAACCAATCCCCGGATGGCTTTTTCCTAGGATAACCAGTCCCAGGATGGGTTTT
>NW_024516249.1:0-331 GCF_017590135.1 Pyrgilauda ruficollis | reverse complement strand
ACACATGAAAGAGAGAAGACAATTTGCTGGTAGGAAAATGACCACCAGAACCTCCACTGGAGCTTTGCCTCTGTGAGATTTTTCTGAACTGGAAAAGGTATTAAAATGTATTTGAATATGAGACAAAAAAGAAGTAATCAGAATCTCTTCTTGCTTCTGACAACACTGGGTTCTGAAGCAGCTGGTAGATTTTTAGATTTCAATTAATTCAGACAGCAAGAACTGAGATCACATGGCAAAAATATGAAGCTGGCTGTGCTCCAGTGGAAAAATTAGATTTCAGAGGTGGCAATTCTTGAACAGAGAATACAAATAGAATGAAAAAAAAAAA
>NW_024516248.1:0-331 GCF_017590135.1 Pyrgilauda ruficollis | reverse complement strand
ATATTAGGAAGAAATTCTTCCCTGTGCCTCTAAATCCCTGAGAAACAGTCTGAGCAGGAGGTGAGGAGACCTCTCAAGGTGCCAGGCAGTGGAGACGGCGTGAGGTGCAGAGGGCAGGGCTCTGCTCAGAGAGGGACAGGCCCAGGGCTGCTCCCCTCAGGGGTTAAATCACAGCACAGACACACCATTTCTAATGACACTTATCAAAAGCACAGCTTATGGAGCAGAGCCACAAAATAAATCAGGTTGGACGTGGCTTAGATACATCATGTTAAAAATAACTTTTCCCTTTTTTTTCTTATTTCCTAAATGTCTCATCCCCGAGCGCAAC
>NW_024516247.1:0-331 GCF_017590135.1 Pyrgilauda ruficollis | reverse complement strand
TTCTATGAAGATCCCAGAGAAGAAAAGGATCTCTTTTAGTTCATAGGGTGCAAAACTGGGTCACTGAAGGAGATTTTGGAGAGATACTCCCCTTGGGGCATGTACCTTCTCCTGACAATGCACCTGTCCCTTCCAGCTCCGTCTGTTGTGGTTAAAATGTCCCTGGCTGCAGAGAGAACTATGTCCAGACTGCCTGCTTCCCCCACAGACAGCTCAGGATCCTCTCTAAAGTGTGATTGTACTCATTTTCATAGGATCACAGAATGATTTGAGTCAGAAGGGATCTCCAAGATCATCCAATTCCACCCCCCTGCCTGGCAGGGACACCTTC
>NW_024516246.1:0-331 GCF_017590135.1 Pyrgilauda ruficollis | reverse complement strand
ACACCCCAAAAATGGCCCCAAAAATTGTCCCAAAACCCACAGGAATTGGCCCAAAAATGTCCCAAAAAAGGCCCCAAAAAACACAGGAATTGGCCCAAAAATAGCCCCAAAACCACCCCAAAAATGGCCCAAAAATAGCCCAAAAAACACCCCAAAAATGGCCCAAAAATTGTCCCAAAAATGGCCCCAAAAACACCCAAAAAACCACAGAAATTGGCCCAAAAACGGCCCCAAAAACACCCAAAAAATTGTCCCAAAAAACCCAAAAATGGCCCAAAAATTGTCCCAAAAAATACCCCAAAAATGGCCCCAAAAACCACAGGAATTGGCC
>NW_024516245.1:0-331 GCF_017590135.1 Pyrgilauda ruficollis | reverse complement strand
AGTGCGGGGCGTGCGGGGCCGGGCCAGTGCGGGGCGCGGGGGGGCCGGGCGGGCCCGAGCGGCGGAGGCCGCCCGGTGCCCCCTGAGGGGGCTCGCGGGGGCCCGTGTGGGCTGAGGGGAGGTGGTGGGGCGGCGCAGGAACCGCTGCCCTGCTGAGGTTCGTGCCTTTCCGAGCTCCTCGTCAGCGTTTTGTGGTACAGAAAGATGGCTTTTAAACTTTCTAGCCTTGGCGGTTTTCTCTCCCGGTTAAAAGTATAAACGGTTTGGTCCCCCAGTTAAATTATAGCATAGAGAATATATAGATATACACACCCCCTATATATATATGTGT
>NW_024516244.1:0-331 GCF_017590135.1 Pyrgilauda ruficollis | reverse complement strand
TCAATGTAGCATGCTTCACAATATAGGAACATTTGTTTACAAACCATGTTCTTACTGTGCAGCGGCAAAATCTGTGGCAACCTTTAGCAGAGGAGTTCTGTCTTGAGTGTGTGTGCTGCAGAGATCTCAATATTTATTACTATTGGTTTTTAAAAGTATGTACTTTTGGTTCTAGTCTTGGTGTACCAATAATACTTCAGGATGTATAAGCCTGCTATGATTTTGAATATATAAATATCTGTTTCTGTCAGCCTATAATAGAGATGTCAGTGGAGTATTTTGTCATATAACATTTTCAAGTGTATCACTTTACCTGTAAAGGTGAGTTTTT
>NW_024516243.1:2413-4290 GCF_017590135.1 Pyrgilauda ruficollis | reverse complement strand
TTCGGGGGTTTTTTGGGGGGTGGTCCGGTCTCTGAAAGGTTTGGGGGGTGTCCAGGTGAGCTGGGGGGATTTACCTGGGGGGGTGACGTCGGCCGAAGCGGGGCCGGCTTTGGACGCAGCGTCCTGCGGGAGATGGGAAGGTGGGGAATGAAGGAGGGACCCTTCCCCACATCCCGGGGAGGTTTTGGGGGGTTTTTTGGGGGTCTCTCACCTGGGTCTCAGCTCCGTCCTTGTCCTCGGGGCCGCGCTCGGCGCCTTTGGCCTCGTCCTCGGCCGCCTGGCGCCGGCGCTTCTCGCGCCGCTCGTCCAGCTCCTCGTCCCGCAGCGCCTCCAGCCGGGCCAGGATGGGCACCTTGACCACGGGGGGGGGGAAATGGGGGGTTTGGGGTGTGTGGGACCCCCAGGATGGGCACCTTGACCACTGGGGGGAGAAAATGCGGGGTTTGGGGTGTGTGGGACCCCCTTGACCACTGCGGGGGGCAACTGGGGGGGTTTGGGACCCTTGGGCTGGGTGCCTTGAGCACTGGAGGAGAAGGAAGGGTGAGGCTTGGCAGCCTGGGGGCTGCCCGAGGCAAGGGGGGTTCTGGGGGGTCCCAGGGGTCTGGGGGTTGCCCAGGGGGGTCTCACCAGACACGCAGTCATGCATGCTCTCGGCGTCCAGGACCTTGCACTCCTCGGTCCAGCGCGTCAGGGCCGTGGGGATGCTGGACAGGGTCCCTGGGGGGGGGATGGGAGCTTTGGAGGCTGCAGAGGCCACGCCCCCCAGTGGGACCACGCCCATCTCAGCCCACCCACCCCAAGACTGTCAATCAGCCAAGCCCACTTCTCCCCAGACCACACCCCCTTAAGCCCCACCCCTTTCCCACAGATTCCTTAAACCCCACCCACCACACCCCTTTAAGCCCCACCCCTTCCCAACAGACCACACCCCTTAAGCCACACCTCCTCTTATGGCTCCACCCCTGCTGTGTCCCTGTGTCTGTGCTGTGTTTTGGGAGTCTCTCCCTGTCCCCCTGTGCCCCCAGGTATCCCTCAGGTGTGCCCAGGTGTGCCCACTCGCCTGCCTGGCTGTGGGTGCCCCCTCCCCATGTCCCAGGTGTGCCCAGGTGTGCCCAGCTGTGCCCACTCGCCTGCCTGGCTGTGGCTGTGGGGCCCCTGGGCCCCTCCCCATGTCCCAGGTGTCCCAGGTGTCCCCCAGGTGTGCCCAGCTGTGCCCACTCGCCTGCCTGGCTGTGGGTGCCCCCTCCCCATGTCCCAGGTGTGCCCAGGTGTGCCCACTCGCCTGCCTGGCTGTGGGTGTCCCGTCCCCACGTCCCCGGTGTGCCCAGGTGTCTCCAGGTGTGTGCCCAGGTGTGCCCACTCGCCTGCCTGGCTGTGGGTGTCCCGTCCCCACGTCCCCGGTGTGCCCAGGTGTCTCCAGGTGTGTGCCCAGGTGTGCCCACTCGCCTGCCTGGCTGTGGGTGTCCCCTCCCCATGTCCCAGGTGTGCCCAGGTGTGCCCAGGTGTGCCCACTTGCGTGCCTGGCTGTGGGTGTCCCCTCCCCATGTCCCAGGTGTGCCCAGGTGTGCCCAGGTGTGCCCACTTGCGTGCCTGGCTGTGGGTGGCCCCTCCCCATGTCCCAGGTGTGCCCAGGTGTGTGCCCAGGTGTGCCCCTCGCCTGCCTGGCTGTGGGTATCCCCTCCCCATGCCCCAGGTGTGCCCAGGTGTGTGCCCAGGTGTGCCCAGGTGTGCCCCTCGCCTGCCTGGCTGTGGGTGGCCCCTCCCCATGTCCCAGGTGTGCCCAGGTGTGTGCCCAGGTGTGCCCACTCGCCTGCCTGGCTGTGGGTGGCCCCTCCCCATGTCCCAGGTGTGCCCAGGTGTGTGCCCAGGTGTGCCCA
>NW_024516243.1:0-906 GCF_017590135.1 Pyrgilauda ruficollis | reverse complement strand
GGCGTCGGTTCCAGCATCACCAGTGTCCGGTGGGGACCAGGAGGGGGGGTCTCTCCCGGGGTCCCGCTGTGTTCTGGGAGGGGGGGGTGGGACACACGCAGGGATCAACACTGGGGGGAAACCCAGAAATTTGGGAGCCCCTCCCACTCCGCACCCCAAAACCTCCCTTTCTTCCCCATTTTGGGGAATCCCAGACACCCAGATGTGCCCTAAAAATGAGAGGGGGTCCCCAGTGGGGATAGAAGAAGGTGTGGGGGGGAAAGAGACTTATTTTGGGGAGGAAGGAGACAATTTGGGCTGGGAGAAAACAATTTATGGGGACGAGAAAATCTGGGGAGAGGAGACGATGTAGGAGTGGAGACAATTTTGGGGGTGGGGAGGAAACAATTTAGGGCAGGGCACATCCCACCCCTAGAGCTAAACCACCCCCCAAATTCCATTCAACCCCTCCCCAAAAACCAAAAAAAAACCTTTAAACCCCCCAAAACCACCAGATTTCCCCATTTTAACCCCACCCCGCCCCCATCCTGGATGTGCTGGTGGGGTGAGTGGATCTCTAACCCCCCTCCCCCACCGCTGCAGCCCCCCCGGGACCCCCGGGACCCCCCGGCTCCGGCGGCGCGCGCCGCGCGAGGAAGACAGTAGAATGTATAGTTATCTCCGAGACGGGGGTGTGACCCTCCAACTATACAATCTACTACCTCAGCCCGCCCCTCCCCCACCGCTGCAGCCCCCCCGGGACCCCCGGGACCCCCCGGCTCCGGCGGCGCGCGCCGCGCGAGGAAGACAGTAGAATGTATAGTTATCTCCGAGACGGGGGTGTGACCCTCCAACTATACAATCTACTACCTCAGCCCGCGCGGCGCCAGCTCCAGGGGGGGATTCGGGGGTTTTTTGGGGGGTGGT
>NW_024516242.1:0-331 GCF_017590135.1 Pyrgilauda ruficollis | reverse complement strand
TTCCCTGTGTCCTGTCCCTGCAGGCCTGTCCCCAAACCCTCTCCACAGTTTTTCGACCCTTTCTCCTGGATGTCCCAGAAAAATGGCCCGGAAAAGATTCCCAGCCTAACAACAACCACATTCCATAATGGGGGGCTTCCCACCAGGTCCAGACTGAGGTCCAGATCCAGATCCAGGTTTTGATCCACATCCAGGTTCTGATCCAGATCCAGATCCTGATCCCTATCCAGCTCCATGCTCGCTCTTATTAATACAGAGCAAAATCTCAAATTTCTGGGGAAAAGGGGCAATTTAGTGGGATTGGACTTTGGTAAACAGATGGAAAAAAAAA
>NW_024516241.1:0-331 GCF_017590135.1 Pyrgilauda ruficollis | reverse complement strand
TTCCCACCCCATTTCACCCAGACCCCGAGCCCACCTCCCCTCCAGCCCCTCACCCCGCTGACTGCCTGCATCAGGGCCGTTTTGCCCTCGTCCTCCTCGTTGGCCCAGTTGACGTCGGCGCCGTGGGCCAGCGCGGCGGCCAGCAGGGCCAGGCTCCGGCCGCGGGCCGCCCGCCACAGCACCAGCGCCGCCGGCAGCTCCCGAGCCTCCTCCAGGTCCGACACCTCCTGCTCCAGCTCTGCCTCCCCGCTCGAGTCCTCCGAGACCTCGCACTCTGCTGGGAGGGGGAAAGGGGAAGGAAAGGGGGGAAAATTGAGGGGGGAAAAAAGGG
>NW_024516240.1:0-331 GCF_017590135.1 Pyrgilauda ruficollis | reverse complement strand
CACTCCAGCTGCTGAGGGCCTGGCAGCTCAGCCAGAGGCCAGGGAGAACACGACTCCATAAGCAGCACCATTATCTGTTCACTTGGCACACAGAAAGGTGGGGAGGGTCCTGCTGAGACCCCCAGTGTGACCCCACAGCTCTGCAGACACATCCCACAACCAAGCTTGTGTTGGGATCCAACCCAAGCCAGGGAATCGGGGACCTCTGGGGGTGCAGCAGCTCCTCTGCTGCTGTAGGATCAGCCTGTTGTTCACATGTGGCCACGGGGACAGCTCCAGGGACACTTTATGGATCCACAACATAAATCATGGGGTGGTTTGGGTGGGAAGG
>NW_024516239.1:0-331 GCF_017590135.1 Pyrgilauda ruficollis | reverse complement strand
ATTCTCTACAAATCCATTTCCCACAAGCATGTTTTTCTTTAATTACTTTTAACCTGTGGGCTATGACTGGCATTTCATTTTACTAGAGGCTTTAAGATTGCCAGCACCCATGGATCAAGCAGTAATGATTTATAGTAGCTATGATTTTTTCTCAGTAACTTCAGCCCAGATCTTTCAGGAAAATTTATAGCAAGTGTCAGTTCATGAGTGCAAGGAAGAAGGGGAGATATAACAAAGTTTTAGAAAGTCTCTCTGCAAGTGTTTTGGTGATATCCTGGAATACTTTTCTGGTTTGCATCCTAACAAATTATTCTCTTTTTTTTTTTTTTTT
>NW_024516238.1:0-331 GCF_017590135.1 Pyrgilauda ruficollis | reverse complement strand
AGCCATCAAATCATGACCCTGCTGCTTTCCTAAAATCCCAATTCCGCTTTATTTCACCTCATTTTGGAGCAGGGGGGAACTGGGGGAGGAAACGTGGGTTGGGGAAACGCTGAACCCAAAAAACAGGACCCAGATGGATCCAGAGCCCCCGGGGGAGCAGAGACCCCCCCCCAGCTCCAGGACCCCCGGACGCTGGAGTGGTTTTGTGGTGGGAAGCTAAAAAAACACTTTTTATCCTCGAAAAGTGGAGCTGGATGTACAGGAGCAGCTTCATCCCAGGGACGGGCACCCGAATTCCGCCGGCCCCTGGGGTGGGCACCCAAAATTTGTC
>NW_024516237.1:0-331 GCF_017590135.1 Pyrgilauda ruficollis | reverse complement strand
AAAGTAATTAATTATCCTTCTGATATCCTCATCATTCCTCCCAGACATGAGGCAAAACTCTCACAGATCTTGCTGGAGGGCTGAGAAACAGGCCAAGCTGAAGGGAGCAGGTACTTACGCAGATGGCGTTGATGTCCGACTCGTGGCCGGTGAAGGTTTGCCGGCACATTCCTTCTCTGACATCCCACAGTTTGGCAGAGGCATCGCAGGCACCAGAAACAAAACACCGGGCATCGGGGGCAAGGGACAAACTCATCACGTCTCCAGTGTGCCCAGTAAATGTGGTTGTCTGCTGACCAGTTTCTATGTCCCAGAGAGCACTGGAAAAAAA
>NW_024516236.1:0-331 GCF_017590135.1 Pyrgilauda ruficollis | reverse complement strand
CCAAACTCACCTGGGATACCCCAAAACTCACCTGGGATACCCAAAACTCACCTGGGACACCCCAAAACTCACCTGGGATACCCCTGACACACCTGGGCCACCCAAAATACACCTCACCTGTCTCAGGTGTGCCGCCCCCCAATCCCAGGTGAGCCTCACCTGCCCCAGGTGTGAATCCCCCCCAATCCAGGTGTCACCCCCAGGTGTGTCTCACCTGTCCCAGGCGTGAATCCCCCAGGTGTATCTTACCTGCCCCAGGTGTGTCCCCAGGTGTGAATCCCCCAGGTGTATTCCCCCTCACCTGCCCCAGGTGTGTCTTACCTGTGCCAGG
>NW_024516235.1:0-331 GCF_017590135.1 Pyrgilauda ruficollis | reverse complement strand
GGGGGGCGGGTGGGGGGTCAGAGCATGGTGCCCCCACCGCACATGGGGGTCCCAGCATGCAGCCCCCTCCCCAAAATCCCCCCTCCCGTGGCTGAATGAGAACCAGGAGGCTGCTGACCCTTGGAAAATGTTCTTTATTGGCCTGGCACAGCCCTTCCTTCCTGGGGCAGCGCGGCCAGGGCGGGCTCGGGGGGCTCGGGGAGCCCCTCACCCCCCCGGGGGGGGCTTCGTGGCTGGGAGGGGGGAGGAGCCGAGACCTTCCCATCCCCCCCCCAGGTGAGGAACCGCGGGCGGGGCCGCTGGGGGTGGGGTCGGGACCTGCGGAGGGTGC
>NW_024516234.1:0-331 GCF_017590135.1 Pyrgilauda ruficollis | reverse complement strand
CTTCCCTTCCCTTCCCTTCCCTCTCCTGTGACTTCACTGCTTCCTTAGGGGAGCCCCTTTGCTCTCTTGTGCCAGGGGTCAGTTCCTTCTCCTGTGCTCTGGAAAGCTGAATCAGCTCTCTGCAGGGCCAGACACATTCCGGGAGGTGCAAAGAGGAGCAGCGGAGAGGGGAGGAGACAGGGGGAGCTAGGACTGCTGGACTGTCTTGAGAAACCTTACTCTTGGGTTTATCCTTCCCCTTTCCAGAACTGAGTTTTTATTTGAGGTCTCTTTGTGCTGATTATAGCAAGGGGCTTCCCGTCTGTAAAATGCGTATTTTATGATTGGCTTT
>NW_024516233.1:0-331 GCF_017590135.1 Pyrgilauda ruficollis | reverse complement strand
AGGCTAAACAGTAGTGATGTCAACAAATACATTGTTTCTGATTTTATACATATGATGGCTGTTCCACTCACCCAAAAGAAAATATCACTCCCTAATTAACAATAATTTAGAATTGCATATAGTAAAATAATTTTCCTTACTAACAATACAACCAATATACACATACACTTTTAACTGTTAAAGATGCTTTTACTCATATAAAACTGAAATACTGCTAAATGTCATATGGATAATAGCCAAAGTTACTGTCATGATAAAATATCAGTAAAGCAAACATGCTGATTAAAGATTTTATATTTAATAAAGCAATCATGCAGTATCAAAAAAAAAA
>NW_024516232.1:1343-4290 GCF_017590135.1 Pyrgilauda ruficollis | reverse complement strand
TGGAGGGGACACCGGGGACACACGGGGCCATCGGGGACAGGACGGGGACACACGGGGGACACCGGGGACAGGACGGTGGCACTGCGGGGGACACCGGGGACACGACGGGGACGGGTGCGTGTGGCAGGTGCCCGAGGCCATCCGGAAGTGCCAGCGCGCGGGGATCACGGTGCGGATGGTGACAGGCGACAACCTGGACACGGCGCGCGCCATCGCGGCCAAGTGCGGGATCCTCCCCGCGGGCGGCGGCGGCGACTGGCTGTGCCTGGAGGGGAAGGACTTCAACCGGCGCATCCGCAACGACCGCGGGGAGGTGGCACTGGGACAGGGACTGGGGACACTGGGATAAGGACTGGGGACACTGGGAATGGGATTGGGGACACCGGGGGCCACTGGCTGTGCCTGGAGGGGAAGGACTTCAACCGGCGCATCCGCAACGACCGCGGGGAGGTGGGACTGGGGACACTGGGACAGGGACTGGGGACACTGGGATAAGGATTGGGGACACTGGGACAGGGACTGGGGACACTGGGAATGGGACTGGGGACACTGGGGGACACTGGCTGTGCCTGGAGGGGAAGGACTTCAACCGGCGCATCCGCAACGACCGCGGGGAGGTGACACTGGGACAGGGACTGGGGACACTGGGACAAGGGACTGGGGACACTGGGATAAGGACTGGGGACACTGGGGGACACTGGCTGTGCCTGGAGGGGAAGGACTTCAACCGGCGCATCCGCAACGACCGCGGGGAGGTGGCACTGGGGACACTGGGAGGGACTGGGGACACTGGGACAGGGACTGGGGACACTGGGATAAGGATTGGGGACACTGGGACAGGGACTGGGGACACTGGGACAAGGACTGGGGACACTGGGAATGGGAATGGGGACACTGGGATAAGGACTGGGGACACTGGGGGACACTGGCTGTGCCTGGAGGGGAAGGACTTCAACCGGCGCATCCGCAACGACCGCGGGGAGGTGACACTGGGGACACTGGGAGGGACTGGGGACACTGGGACAGGGACTGGGGACACTGGGAATGGGACTGGGGACACTGGGAATGGGAATGGGGACACTGGGGGACACTGGCTGTGCCTGGAGGGGAAGGACTTCAACCGGCGCATCCGCAACGACCGCGGGGAGGTGACACTGGGACAGGGACTGGGGACACTGGGACAAGGACTGGGGACACTGGGAATGGGATTGGGGACACTGGGAATGGGAATGGGGACACTGGGATAAGGACTGGGGACACTGGGGGACACTGGCTGTGCCTGGAGGGGAAGGACTTCAACCGGCGCATCCGCAACGACCGCGGGGAGGTGCCTGGCCCAGGTGTGTGGGGATGTGCTGGGGGGGTTCAGGTGACCCCGGGGGGTCCCGGGGTGTCCCCAGGGGGGTCCCTGGGTGTCCCTGGGGGTCTCAGGGGGTCCCTGGGGGTCCCGGGGTGTCCCCAGGGGGGTCCCTGGGTGTCCCTGGGGGTCTCAGGGGGTCGCTGGGGGTCTCGGGGTGTCCCCAGGGGGGTCCCTGAGGGTCTCAGCCCCCCCAGGTGGAGCAGGAGCGCCTGGACAAGGTGTGGCCCAAGCTGAGGGTCCTGGCGCGGTCGTCGCCCACCGACAAACACACCCTGGTGAAAGGTGCGAATGTGGGGAGGGGTCCCGGGGGTCCCGGGGGTCCCGGGGGGGTCTCGGGGGGGTCTCGGGGGTCTCACCTGTGCCCCACCTGTCCCCAGGGATCATCGACAGCACCATCGGGGACCAGCGCCAGGTCGTGGCTGTCACCGGCGATGGCACCAACGACGGCCCCGCCCTCAAAAAGGCCGACGTGGGGTTCGCCATGGTAACGCCCCCTCCCCAAACAGCGGGACCCCTCCCCAAACAGCGGGACCCCTCCCCAGATAGCGGGACCCCTCCCTGAAATGGGACCCCTCCTCAAAATGGGACCCTTCCCCGAAATGAGACCCCTCCCCAAATATCGGGACCCCTCCCCGAAATGAGACCCCTGCCCAAAATGGGAGCCACAGGACCCCTCTCCACATTGGGACCCCCGGGAACCATCCCCAAATTGGGACCCTCAGAACCCCGCTCCAAATTGGGATTCCTGAGACCCCTCCCCAGATTTGGACCCCCAAGACCCCTCCCCAAAATGGTACCCTGGAGAGCCCTCCCCATATTGGGACCCCTGAGAACTCTCCCCAGATTGGGATTCCTGGGACCCCTCCCCAAATTGGGACCCTCCAGACCCCTCTTGAAAATGGGACCCCCGAGACTCCAGACCTCCCTGTCCCAAAGTGGGGACCCCTCCCCATCCCCTCACCCACCTGGGGTCACCTGTGTGTCACCTTGGTGTCACCTGGGGTCACCTTGGGGATCTACCGTGGGGTTCCCCATCCTTGTGGCCATCTTGGTGTCACCTGTGGTCACCTGTGGCCGCCTGTCCGTGTCCCCAAGGGCATCGCGGGCACGGACGTGGCCAAGGAGGCCTCGGACATCCCCTCACCCACCTGGGGTCACCTTGGTGTCACCTGGGGGTCACCTGGGGGTCACCTGGGGGTCACCTGGGTGTCACCTTGGTGTCACCTGGGGGTCACCTGGGGGTCACCTGGGGGTCACCTGGGGGTCACCTGGGGGTCACCTGGGTGTCACCTTGGTGTCACCTGGGGGTCACCTTGGTGTCACCTTGGTGTCCCCTTGGGGATCTACCATGGTGTTTCTCATCCCTGTGGCCACCTGGGGGTCACCTGGGTGTCACCTTGGGGATCTACCGTGGGGTTCCCCATCCTTGTGGCCACCTTGGTGTCACCTGTGTGTCACCTGTGGCCACCTGTCCGTGTCCCCAAGGGCATCGCGGGCACGGACGTGGCCAAGGAGGCCTCGGATATCCCCTCCCCCACCTGGGGGTCACCTTGGTGTCACCTGGGGGTCACCTGGGGGTCACCTGGG
>NW_024516232.1:0-1261 GCF_017590135.1 Pyrgilauda ruficollis | reverse complement strand
GTCATCGTGGCCTTCACCGGGGCCTGCATCACACAGGTGAGCTCACCTGGCCAGGTGGGATGTGGGGTGGGGTCATTGTGGCCTTCACTGGTACCTGAATCACCCAGGTGAGCTCACCTGGCCAGGTGGGACGTGGGGTGGGGTCATCGTGGCCTTCACCGGGGCCTGCATCACACAGGTGAGCTCACCTGGCCAGGTGGGATGTGGGGTGGGGTCATTGTGGCCTTCACTGGTACCTGAATCACCCAGGTGAGCTCACCTGGCCGGGTGGGACGTGGGGTGGGGTCATCGTGGCCTTCACCGGGGCCTGCATCACACAGGTGAGCTCACCTGGGCGGGTGGGACGTGGGGACAAGGGGGATTTCCCTGGGTAGGATGGTGGCTGTCATTGTGGCTGTCACTGGTACCTGCCTCACACAGGTGAGGGGTCACCTGGGCAGGTGGGGTCACCTGGGCCTGAGTCACACAGTCCCCCTGGGCCCAGCTGTCCCATCTCTCTGTCCCCACGTGTCCCATTCCTCTGAGTCACCTGAGCTCACCTGAGCCCACCTGAGCCCACCTGTGCACACCTGAGCTCACCTGAGCTCATCTAAGCTCACCTGAACTCACCTGAGCCCACCCGACCCCACCTGAGCCCACCTGTGCCCACCTGATCTCACCTGTACCCACCTGATCTCACCTGAGCTCATCTAAGCCCACCTGTGCCCACCTGAGCTCACCTGTACCCACCTGTGCCCACCTGAGCCCACCTGAGCCCACCTGAGCCCACCTGATCTCACCTGAGCTCATCTAAGCCCACCTGAGCCCCCCTGTGCCCACCTGAGCCCACCTGTGCCCACCTGAGCCCACCCGAGCCCACCTGAGCCCACCTGAGCTCACCTGAGCTCACCTAAGCCCACCTGTGCCCACCTGTGCCCACCTGAGCCCACCCGAGCCCACCTGATCTCACCTGAGCTCACCTGAGCCCACCTGAGCTCACCTGAGCTCACCTGTGCCCACCTGTGCCCACCTGATCTCACCTGTACCCACCTGATCTCACCTGAGCTCATCTAAGCCCACCTGAGCCCCCCTGTGCCCACCTGAGCCCACCTGTGCCCACCTGAGCCCACCCGAGCCCACCTGATCTCACCTGAGCTCACCTGTGCCCACCTGAGCCCACCTGTGCCCACCTGAGCCCACCTGAGCTCACCTGTGCCCATCTGTACCCATCTGTACCCACCTGATCCCACCTAACCCCACCTGTCCCCACCTGTACCCACCT
>NW_024516231.1:0-331 GCF_017590135.1 Pyrgilauda ruficollis | reverse complement strand
CCCCCTTTAACGCCCACCCCGGCCCCCCCGGCCCCGGCTCAGAGCAGCAGCAGCAGCGAGTACTCTGCGCGGGGCCAGCGGCGCGGGGCCCGCGCGGTCCGGCCGATCATCGGCAGCCGCTGCGCGTACCGGGAGCCGAGCGCGGCCCCGGGCGGCTGCGGGAAGCTCGTCTGGAACCTTCTGCCGGGGCAGCGCCGCCCGGTCTGCCGGCCCGCGATCACGAAGCTGAAGCGGGGAGGTCCCCGAGGGGCGAAGCGACATTTCTGGAACACGTCCCGAGCGCCGGGCCGGTGCCCGGAGGGGGTGCGGGGGGTCCCGCGGGGCCGGGGCG
>NW_024516230.1:0-331 GCF_017590135.1 Pyrgilauda ruficollis | reverse complement strand
TTTTTTGTCCCTGGGGTGGTGGTGGTCGCTTTTTTCACCATGCACAGGAATAATCTTAGAAATAATATTTTCTAAAGTGATTAAAATGGCCCAATATTACAGTTAAATGAGGCATAAAGGCAGTTGTGGTATTTTCCTTATGAAACTACAGTCATGGTTAAAAGCACATGCAGGAGACAAGGGGTCAGGATGTTGTTATTGTCTTCCCCAATGATTGATGGAAGAATTATTTTTGATGACCAAAAATAGTTTTTCAATTTTTATCAGCAGCATACCGAGAATAAAAAAGAAAAATTTCTGTTCAAACCTATTTCTGTGTGATTTAAAAAAA
>NW_024516229.1:0-331 GCF_017590135.1 Pyrgilauda ruficollis | reverse complement strand
TTAGGATACCTTTAGGATATTTTAGGATACATTTAGGATATTTTGGGACAGTTTTTGGGTCTCTCACCTGCTCCACCTGCCGAGCCTGGCCCTGCAGCAGGGCGGGGCGGGGCTGGGTGTGGCTCAGGGGGATTTTAGGATACATTTAGGATATTTTAGGGTACATTTAGGATATTTTGGGACAGTTTTTGGGTGTCTCACCTGCTCAATGAGCCGAGCCTGGCCCTGCAGCAGGGCGGGCAGCAGCGCTCGCTGCAGCAGCCGCACGGAGCCCGGGAACAGCATCCGCCGGCCCAGGGAGTGCGCCAGGAGCAGCCTGGGGGCGGGGCCA
>NW_024516228.1:0-331 GCF_017590135.1 Pyrgilauda ruficollis | reverse complement strand
TCCTCTCCTCGAAATCGAGGAGACCCGCTGTTCTAACTTCCCCGCTCTCACTCTCGATAGTGAACAATGCCCTAACGGATTCCGGGACGCTGCCAAAGGAGTAGGACACTCGCCCGTTGGAGCCTACATCCGCATCCGTCGCCCGTACCCGGAGCACTACCGACTCCACTGGCAGATTCTCTGCAACTCGAGCCTCGTAGAGGCTTTTGCTGAACACGGGTGGGTTATCATTGGCATCTGTCACGTTGATGCGAACCTGTACAGTCCCGGATCTTGCGGGATCCCCACTGTCTACCGCCATCAACACCAGCTCAAAGGAACTCTGCTTCTC
>NW_024516227.1:0-331 GCF_017590135.1 Pyrgilauda ruficollis | reverse complement strand
CTATGTGAGAAAACACTTGGAATGTATCATGCTCTGTCTTGGGGTGGATGAATGAGCAGATTGAGAGCTTATGAGTTAGGGTAAAAGGGCAGAGTAGCAAGAGTGCCACTGGTGAGGGTGGCTGCTGCAGGCTCCTGGTCAGGAGGAGGGAGTGGACGAGGCCTCGTACAGGCGGCTCAGAGCAGCCCCACAGCCGCAGGCTCGGTTCTTGGGGGGACTTCAACCACCCCGGCACGGCTGGAGAAGCAGCACTGCTAAGCACAAACAGGATGGAAGGAACCTGGAAAGCATTGATGGCAACTCCCTGACACAGATAGTGGAGGTTCCCACA
>NW_024516226.1:0-331 GCF_017590135.1 Pyrgilauda ruficollis | reverse complement strand
ATTAATAATTAATGGCCCATTAACAGGAGATATCTCCTGGAAGGTGGATTGATTGTGGCAGAGCTAAAGCTGTCCAATTAACAGCAGATTACTGCCCCACCTCTGAGAGACTGGAGTTGAATACACACTCCCAGACACATCTTGCAACCTAAGACACATGGACAGAGTGGTTGGCCATTGGCAGGGGCTGCCCAGGCAGGTTTGGAGTGCCCATCCCTGGAGGGGTCCAAGGAAGGACTGGATGTGGTTCCCAGTGCTCTGGGCTGGTGATAAGGAGGGGATTGGGTACAGTTTTGACTCGACATCTGGGAGGGCTTTTCCCACCTCAGGG
>NW_024516225.1:0-331 GCF_017590135.1 Pyrgilauda ruficollis | reverse complement strand
CACCGGCACCGGCACCGGCACCGGCCCAGGCACACAGGAGCCCGCCCAGCACCAGCGCCCAGGGGCGCAGCCGCCGCATCCTCTCGCCGCGCACCAGCGGCCGCTTGTGCGTCTCGGCGTGTGCCCGGGCGCGGTGTGCGTGTGCGGGGGGTGCGTGTGTCTGTCTGTGTGTCTGTGTGTCTGTGCGTGTGTGTGTGTGAAGAAGGGGGGCCGGGTGCCCCGGTCACCCCGCCCCCGCTGCGGGCGGCACCGCGCCGGCCCCGTCGGGGCAGCACGCCCTCGGCAGCGCTTTGTTCGCTCCGGCCCGGCCCGGCGCTGCCCGCCGCCCCCC
>NW_024516224.1:0-331 GCF_017590135.1 Pyrgilauda ruficollis | reverse complement strand
TCCTGGCTGGTTCTGAGCCCCCTCCCCATCCCAGTCCCCCCCAGCCAGCCCCCAGCCCCATCCCAATAACTCCGGGTGGGTCCAGGCCCCCACCCCAGCATTCCCCAGCTTCCCCAGGGAAGCCGCAGCCCCTCCCTGCTCCGGGCTCACCTGGGGCTCACCTGGGGCCGTGTCCCTGCTCACCTTGGCCTCGTCCAGCGCCGCCCTCTCCATGGCCAGCAGCTGTGCCGAGAGCCGCCGCTGCTCCTCCAGCGCCTCCCGCAGCGAATCCGCCCGGCAGCGCTCGGCAGCGGCACGGCGGCGCTCCTGGGGCGGGACAGGGATGGGGACA
>NW_024516223.1:0-331 GCF_017590135.1 Pyrgilauda ruficollis | reverse complement strand
GAGAGACAGGTGAGAGACAGGGGAGACGTAACACAGGTGTCCCAGGTGTGTCCCCAGGTGTCCCAGGTGTGTCCCAGGTGTGTCCCAGGTGCCCCAGGTGTGTCCCAGGTGTCCCAGGTGACACATGTAACACAGGTGAGAGGTAACACAGGTGTCCCAGGTGTCCCCAGGTATCCCCAGGTGTGTCTCAGGTGTCCCAGGTGAGCTGTGGCGCTCCCCGCACACCTGTGTGGGCGGGGCCAGCCCTCACCTGGTCTCGGCCAATCGCAGCAGGGGGCTCAGCGCCGGCGGGGGGGGGCGGCGGCGGGCGGGGCCGCCCAGGTGAGCCCCC
>NW_024516222.1:0-331 GCF_017590135.1 Pyrgilauda ruficollis | reverse complement strand
GGGGCGTTTAGCCTGGAGAAAAGGAGGAGTGGCAGGGAAATACTGCTCTCTAGAACCACTTTAAAGGAGGTTATAATGAGGTGAGTCAGTCTCTTCCCCCAGATAACAAGTGATAGGACAAAAGAAAATAGCCTTCAATTGCACTGGGGAGGTTTGTATTGGTTATTAAGAAACATTTCCTCCTTGAAATGGTTGTCAAGTGTTGGAAAAGGCTACCCAGGCAAATGGTGTAATCATCATATCCCTGAAAGTGTTCAGAAAATGTGTAGATTTTGTACTTAGGGACACGGATTGGGGGTGGACTTGGCTGGGTTAATGGCTGGATCTCCAT
>NW_024516221.1:0-4293 GCF_017590135.1 Pyrgilauda ruficollis | reverse complement strand
ATTTATATGGTGGATTTTTATAGGTAGTTTTTTTATTTTGGTAGTTATGGTTTTTTATTTTTTAGTAGTTTAAATTGTTTTTTTTTACGTTGTTAATTAGTTTTTTTTTATTTTTTTAGTTATTTTTATAGAGTATTTGTTATTATTTATGAATTAGTGTAGAGGTAGAGCTTTGGTTATTTTTTTTTTTTTAGTAATGTTTAAGGTTAGTTGAATAGTTTTGAGTTTAGTAAGTTGGTTTGATTTATTTTTTTTTAGTGGTTTTTGTGATTTGTTGTGTGGGGTTTTATATTGTTGTTTTTAATTTTTGATTTATTTTTATTATGTGATAGGAACTATTAGTAAAAAGAGTGTATTGTGTTTTTTTTTTTGTTGGTAGTTGGTTATACGGAGGAGTTTTTTTAGTACGTGTCACTTTTTGGTTTTTTTTATTAGTGAGATTGAAGTTTTTATTTTTTGGTTAGTTTGTAATTATTTTTAGAATTTTAGGGTGATTTAGTTTTTTAATATGGGTGTGTTGTGTTATGAGAGTAATTTATTTATTTTATGTAGTATTGGTGGTATGGTGGGTAGAGGGAATTTTTGTTTTGAACATTTATTTTAGTATTGGTAATTGGGGTGTTAGGAGGAGTTGTGTTTTAGTGTTTATTATTTTTGAAGTAGTTTGGATTTTTTTATAGGTTGCTAAATTTTTTTTTTTTTTTGTTCGAGTATAGTTGGTTTTAGATTTTTTGTAGTTTTGACTTTAAAATTTTAGTGGTTGGTTTTGAGTTTTTTTACGTATTTTTTGTTATAGGTTTTAGGACAAATTATGGTTTTTGGTTGTAGAGTAGAGTATATTTTTTATATTTGGTTTTGTTTTGATTGGGTTAAGGGTTATTGTATGAGTGATTTTTTGTTTAATTTGGATAAAGGTTTGTTGTTGTTTAGGGTTTTAGTGGAAATTGGTTTTTTTATGGGTGATTAGATAGAGAGGGTTTATGATTTGATTGTATTTAGGAATGTGTATTTTTTAAAAATTTATGGTATTTAGGAAAGTTTGTGGGGTTTTTTTTGTTGGATGGTGGAGATATTGTTGTGATTTTGTTTATGATATTGGTGGGAATTTGATGTTGTTTATTTTGTTATTTGATTTTTAGAAATTGGATTTTTTTGAGTAGGTTTTTTGATTTTGTTTTTTTTTTGATGGTAAAGTTGGTTTTTAGGAGAATTTGGATGATTTTTTTTTTAAATACTTTTGTTGCTGTTTTTTTATATAATGATGTTATTAATATATTGTAGATGTTTTGGAGTTTTATTTTTTTTTAGTGTATTTTGGATTAGTTTATGATAGATGGTAGGATTGTGTTTTTATTTTTGGGGTAGTTGGTTTTAAGTGTATTGTACGCTTTTTTAGGTGAAGGTAAATTGAGGTTTGTATTTTGTTGTTAGTGGAATGGAGAAAAATGTATTGGTAATGTTAATAGTGGTATATTATTTTGTTGTTTTGGATTTTAGTTTGTATTGGAGTTTTAGTATGTTTGGTATAGTAGCGTTTAGTGGTGGAGTTATTTTATTTAATGTACGGTAGTTTACAGTTAATTTTTATTTTTTTTAGATTTATGTACAGGTTAGATGGGGTTGTTGAAAGGTGAGTGGGTTTTGTTGATTATTTTTTGGTTTTTTAGTTTGTGGATTATTTTGTGGATGGGGATTATGGTATTTTGATTAGTTTTGTATTGTTGGTGGTGTATTGTTGAGGTGGTAATTGGTATTTGTTGTTTTTTTATTTTTAGGAGTTTTATTGTAGATGGGTTTTTTGATAGTTTAGGTAAGGTATTTAATTGTTTGATATTTTTTGTTTTTATAGTAGTTATTTTGAATGTTTATTTGAGTTTTTTTGGGTTTCTGAAATATTTATTTTGGAGATAATTTATGTTTAAAATATATGGGGTTTTTGGGTTAGTTACAATAGGGTGTTTTTTTACTTATTTTTAGTTAGGTTTAATTTAGTTTTTATTAAAGTAAAATTTTGTGATTTTTTGTTATACTAGTAATAGAAATGGATTTTGTTTTTATATATTTTGATGGAATTAAGGTATATTGTGTATTAGTGTTGATTAAAGTTTTATATTTTTGTGGTTTTGATGTGTTAGGTTAACGAATTTATATTGTTTAGAAAATACGATTTTTTTTAGTTTTTATTTGGTTAGAGGTAGGGTTTTTTTAAGTTTGGTTATTTTTTTTTTTTTATATATGTTTTAGAGGTTTTTTTAAGGGGATTGGACATGTTATTATTATTATTATATTTGGTAGTTTGGTTATGGGTAATTGGAGTTGTTTTTTTTTGTGGTGGAACTTTTTTTTTGAGTTTTGTTTTCTTTTTTTAATTTACGTACTTGTTGGGTTAGAGTAGTTGTGGATTTTTTATTTTATTGTTTTATGTTTTTTTTATAATTATGTAGGAAAAATTACAGCTCAGCTCGTGGGGTGTATTTTTTTTTTTTATTTGGGGAACGTTTGTGTTGGGTATTAGGGTTTTTAATTTGTATAGTTGAGATTTGGAGAAGGTTTTTTTTTAATTTTTTTTTGAGCTTTTTATGATTTTTTTTAATTTTATTTTTTAATTTTTGCAGATGTGTTTTTATTGTTGTGATTTTGGTATGTGTTGGGTTATATATAGTATTTGTATATGTTAGGAGCTTTTTTGTTATGTTAAGTACAGTTTTTTATTGTTATTTTGCTTTATTATGGTTAAAGTAGAAGTATATTTGTGTGGTTTAAGTTGTATAAGTTTTTGTTACATTACAGATGTATATGGTACTAGGTTTGGATTTATAGTGTTTATGTTATTTGAGAAGATAATTTTTGTTATTGTTATTTTTTTTAGGTGTTGAATATTTTGTTTTATGGTTTTTTATTGGGTTTGTTGTATATAGAGATTATTAGTATATAGGTATTTTTGTTTTATACTTTTTAGGATTTGTGTTTAGAGGTTGTGAGGGTTAGTTTTTTTTATTATGTTTTGGTTGATGATAGGATTATGTGATAGGGATTTTAAATGTTTTGTTTTAGTGTTGTTTAAAATTGTAGTTTTGTTAGTAGTATTTTAGAGACGGATTAATTAATTAATTATAGATTTATTAGGTTTTTGAGTGTAATTTTTTTTAGGTTATGAAGGTTTTTTAGGGAATAGGATTTAATAGTATTTTTTGTTGTTATGTTAGTTGTTTGAATTGTGGTTTTTGTATTAGTAATTGTTGTTGAGGGGTTTTTTTGGATTATTATTGTTGGTTATTGGTTGATTAGTTTTTTTGTGTGTTTTTTTGTTGTTGTAATTGTTAGTGGTTTGGGGTTATTGTTTGTTTTAGTTATAGTTTGAGTAGTTGGTGTAGTTGTTGATTTATTTTTTTGCCCCCCTGCCTTTGTTTGTTGTTTTACAGTATTTAGTAGTGTGCGATAAGCATAGGTTAGGGTTTAGTTTATTGTAATGAGTTTTTTTTTTTTTAGAGTTATTGTGGTACTTTTTTTTTAGGTATTTTTTTATTTTAGTTGGGTTTTGAATTAGTTTACGTGGAAAATTTTATGTTATAGGGTTGGAGAATTTTTTTAGGGTTTGGTTTATATTTTTTTATTTTTTATACTATTTAGGATTTTCTATATGTGGGTTTATTTTTGGGTTAGGGGTTTTATTAGTTTTTTTAGATATTTTAGTTTTTATTTTAGAGAAGTTGTAGATTATATAGAGGAAGTTTATTAGATTAAATATTAGAAAGATGGTTTTTTAATATTTAGGGGAAATTGAATATTTTTAAAAAGTGATGTAACAGATTTAAAGGAGAAGAAGGAAAGGAAAGGTTGGAAAGCTTTATTTTTTGGTTTTTTTTTAACTAGTTGGGTGTAATTATTAATAAATTTTTAAAATATACTGTTAGAATTGGGATGTAGGGTAGGACGAAGAAACCATAAACTATATATATTGTAAATAGATGTTAGTATTTTTGTAAATGTTTTATAAATTATTATTATTAAGGTTAGTATAATAGCTATTTTAATTTGTGTTTTTTTATTGTAAAAATTACGTGATAGGGATAATAATTTTAGTGACTAGAAAGGTATTGAAATTTTAAAAAGGTTTAGAGACTAGAGTTATATAAAGGTTTTTTTAAGAGATATTATAAATTTAAGTAACATGGTTATTGGGTACTTTAATTTATTACACAGTAAGTATAATTAACGTGAAATTAATAAAGGGGTTTTTTTTATTTTTTTGACCCCCACATTGATCGCCACTAACTGTATTTGTCTTGGTTT
>NW_024516220.1:0-331 GCF_017590135.1 Pyrgilauda ruficollis | reverse complement strand
TCCCCTGTCCCCATCCTGTCCCCTCCCTGTCCCTCCGCCCCCGCCGCCGTCCGGGCCATGGCGGCCTCCGAGGGGAACTTGGGGACAGCGGTGCCGCTGTGTCCCCCGGGAATGTCCCCCCGGGAATGTCCCCTCCTGTCCCACCGGGAATGTCCCCTCGGGAATGTCCCCTTCTGTCCCACCGGGAATGTCCCCTCCTGTCCCCCGGGAATGTCCCCTCCTGTCCCCCGGGAATGTCCCCTCCTGTCCCCCGGGAATGTCCCCTCGTGTCCCTCGGGAATGTCCCCGCTGTCCCCCAGGCTGGCTCGGTGTCCCCATTCCCGGATTTTGG
>NW_024516219.1:0-331 GCF_017590135.1 Pyrgilauda ruficollis | reverse complement strand
TTACAAACCAAACCATTCTATGATTCTCTATTATTCTAATATTTATATATGTATTTCAGGGACAACAAGATGCACCTTACCAGTTACATACTCTTCCAGATAAAAACCAAAACAACCCAGAACCCAACCCTCTAAATACTCTAAGAATTTCTTTTTTACTGTCACCATGACAGTGTGTTTTTCCCTTTGACTTATTTCCTGGAAACAGCTGAATCATTTCTTGCCCAAAAGCTCGCCAAAATTTGCAGCCAATGGCATGGAAAATTTTGAAACAGAGGTTTGTAAAAAGCTCAGGTCAGATTGTTTTAATGGGGAGTGGCAGGAATGTTCA
>NW_024516218.1:0-332 GCF_017590135.1 Pyrgilauda ruficollis | reverse complement strand
AATTCCCGAAATTCCACAAAAATTCCCCAAAATTCCGGCCACCCAAACCTGGGGTCAGTGGGGTCAGCAAGAGCTCCCCCAAAAATCCCAAAAAATGCCTTTAAAACTCCCCCAAAAGTTCCCAAAAAATCCCCCAAAAATGCCCCCCAAAATTCCTAAAAAAATCGTTAATGATTTCCAAAAAAATCCTGAAAAATTCCTAAAAAATGCCCAAAAAATCCTGAAAAAACTGCCCAAAATCCCCAAAAAATCCAGAAAAATCTCCCCCAAAAAGTCCTAAAAAAATCCTAAAAAATGCTCAAAACATTTCCCAAAAAATCCTTTAAAAGTCC
>NW_024516217.1:0-332 GCF_017590135.1 Pyrgilauda ruficollis | reverse complement strand
TTTTTCCTGATTTTTCCCCAATTTTTCATTGATTTTTTGACAATTTTTCCAGATTTTTTTCTGATTTTTCCCCAATTTTTCACTGATTTTTGGACAGTTTTTCCTGATATTTTTAATTTTTTTTTTACCCCAATTTTTCTACAAATTTTCCCCAGTTTTTCTATAATTTTTCCTGATTTTTTCCTGATTTTTCCCCAATTTCCCCGATTTTTCGTGATTTTCCCCCAATTTTTCCTGATTTTTCCCCAATTTTTCCTGAATTTCCCCCCAATTTTTCCTGAATTTCTCCCCAATTTTTCCTGAAATTTCCCGCATTTTTTCCTGAATTTTCC
>NW_024516216.1:0-332 GCF_017590135.1 Pyrgilauda ruficollis | reverse complement strand
AAAAAAAAAAAAAAGAAAACAAAACCAGTGTTAAACAGAAACTTAAATAAGGTTGGGAATCTGGGTGTTCCTATTTTTTTGCCTTCATTTTCCATCCGTAAATATTTCTCTACCTCACAAAGGACCCAGAAAGACAAACATTACAGGTAGTAAGTGATGTGTTCAAGGATAGTAGCAGTGGAGGCCATAGCAACACACCATAATTAAAACAGGACAGAAAGGAATGTAAAAGTTAAAGATGTTATCTGTATCGAGAATACCACTTATCAGTGAAAAAGCTATAAGTCAGTTTACCATTTAAATTAATTTCTACACTTGTTTGTTTGGTTTTA
>NW_024516215.1:0-332 GCF_017590135.1 Pyrgilauda ruficollis | reverse complement strand
AGAAATCCCCTCCCCTCCCAGTGCACCTCCCCCCTCCTCTGGCACCACTCCCCCTGACCCCCTCAGGGGCTGGCCCATCGGCTGTCCCCTCCCTTTGCCCTCCCCACTCCCCACCCAGCGGTCCTTCCCCCAGCCCGCCCTCCAGCTCCCAGGGCAGGGAGGGGGAGGGAGCACGGCCCGGGAACCAGAGCTGTGAGACAGCAGCTGTGGTCTCTGCATCTCCGGTGACATACATATCAGACCTGAATGGGGGAAGCCAACCGCATTGGACGCCCTTCCCTTTCCAATCCACCAAAGAGCTAGTTAAGGCTCAGAAAGAATTTGGTAGAGAC
>NW_024516214.1:0-332 GCF_017590135.1 Pyrgilauda ruficollis | reverse complement strand
GTGGGTGGGGCCGGTTGTGGGCGGGACCTGTTTGTGGGCGTGGCCCGGACGGGCGGGGCTGCCCCGTGGGGGGGTGGGTGTCATTCCGGGGGGGTCCCCCAGGGGCGGAGAGGTGACCCCCGGCCAGGGGTCCCATCCGGGGGGTCCTGGCGGCCCCGCCCCCTCCTGTGCCCCTCCCCCAGACGTGGACGAGTGCGCGGGGCCCCCCCCGTGCCCCCCCAGCCAGGACTGCATCAACCTCCCGGGGGGCTTCGAGTGCCGCTGCCCCCCCGGCTACCGGCACCGGCCCCCCGAGTGCGTGGGTCAGTGCGGGGGTCTGGGGGGGTCTGGGG
>NW_024516213.1:0-332 GCF_017590135.1 Pyrgilauda ruficollis | reverse complement strand
GGGGACACTGGGGACAAAGGGCCACCCCCAGGGCCACCCCCAGTGACAGGGGACAGGGAGGGTGTGGGGATGCAGGGGGCAATGGGGACATCGGGGACATGGGGACGCTGGGCTGGGTGGCACCTGGGGACAATGGGGGACACCGAGGAGCTGGGGGGTGCTGGAGGCTTTGGGGACACCAGGAGGGGTGGGGACACATTTTGGGGACATTGTGGCACGTCCCTGACTGGTGGCAGGGCAGGGGGACAGGGAGGTGACAAGAGGTGACAAGAGGTGACAGCGCTGTCCCCCCCAGCCCTGCCAGCCCCCAGCCCCGAGGAGGAGGAGGAGGA
>NW_024516212.1:0-332 GCF_017590135.1 Pyrgilauda ruficollis | reverse complement strand
TTAATACTGATGTTAAACCAGGGTTACACCCCAGTTAACACTGGTATTAAACCAGCTAATACTGATATTAAGCTAGTTAACACTGGTGTTAAACACCCCCAGTTAGTACTGATATTAAACCATTTAGTACCAGTATTAAACCAGGCTTTTCCAGGTCTCAGTGCCAGCTGGGGGCTGCTCTCCAGGCCCAGCCTGAGCAGGAAAAAGGGACTAAAACCCCAGAGCAGGCTGGGCTGAGCTGACCCCAGGAGGAGCTCTCAGGTGTTGGTGCCCTGCAGGTGTGGGGAGGGCAGAAATTCTCTTTGTGTGCAGGGAACAGACCCAGAAATTCC
>NW_024516211.1:0-332 GCF_017590135.1 Pyrgilauda ruficollis | reverse complement strand
GGGGGGGGGCGGCCCCGGGGCCGCGCAAACCCCGGCTCCCCCGCTCTGCTGCTTCATCTGCGGCGGCGGCATCAGCCGCGGCAAAGAGCTCAAGCTTCAAGTGCGACCCCCCCGCGACCACCGGCCCTTCTTCCCCTTCCTGCAGCACCAGGAGCCGGCGCCCGGAGCCCGCGCCGTCTCGGCGGAGGGCTGCGCCCTGGTCTGCGCTGTCTGCCGCTGCTTCCTGGGCGAGCAGTGGGACTCCTTCGAGCGCAGCCGCACGCCGGTGGAGAAGCGCATGTACTGGCTCAAGCGGCCCCATCAGTGCGAGGCGGCGGCGGCGGCGGCGGCGG
>NW_024516210.1:0-4294 GCF_017590135.1 Pyrgilauda ruficollis | reverse complement strand
TTTGGGGAGTGGGGGAGACCCCTGAGTGGGTTTTGGGGGGAGGGGGAGCCCCGGAACCCCCCCCGGGGTCGTTTTGGGGGGAGGGGACACCCCTGGGTCACTCTGGGTGGTTTTTGGGGAGAACCCCCGGACTTTGGGGTCCCGTTTGGAGGGGGGGAACCCCCAAATTCTGGTGTCCCCTGGTGTCCCCAACCCCTGTCCCTGTCCTGGGGCTTGGGGACACCCCAGGTGTCACCCCCAGGACCCCCCCAAACCCCCAGGGACCCCTCAGGACCCCCCAAATTCTGCTCCAGTTCTGGAGCCCTGGTGTCCCCAACCCCTGTCCCTGTCCTGGGGCTTGAGGACACCCCAGGTGTCACCCCCAGGACCCCCAAAACTCCCCAGGAACCCCCAAATTCTGGTGTCCCCTGGTGTCCCCAACCCCTGTCCCTGTCCTGGGGCTTGAGGACACCCCAGGTGTCACCCCCAGGACCCCCAAAACTCCCCAGGAACCCCCAAATTCTGGTGTCCCCCGGTGTCCCCAACCCCTGGTGGCCTCTGGTGTCCCCGGCCTCTGTCCCCTGTCCCTCTCCTGGCGCTTTGGGGACCCCCCTGATGTCACCCCTGGTGTCACCTCAGGAGCCCCCGGGACCCCCCAAGCTCTGCCCCAGTTCAGAGCTCTGGTGTCCCCCGGTGTCCCCAAGCCCGGGTGTCCCCCAGTGTCCCCAAGCTCGGTCCCTGTCCCGTTGCTCTGGGACCTCCCCGGTGTCACCCCTGCCCCACGGTGTCCCCAAACCCCTCAGGACCCCCCAAGCTCTGCCCCAATTCAGAGCTCTGGTGTCCCCCGGTGTCCCCAAGCCCTGGTGGCACCCACTGTCCCCAATCTCTGTCCCCAACCCTTGTCCCTGGCCCTGCCCTGTCACCTGAGCCTCACCTGTCCCCGCCCTGTCCCGTGTCCTTGTCTCTGTTCCCTGTCCCTGCCCTGTCCCTTCACCTGAGTGTCACCAGTCTGTGCCGTGTCTTTGTCCTGTCCCTGTCCCTGTCCCTGTCCCTGTCCCACAGACGTCGCGGCTGCGGGAGCTGCGGGAGCGCCAGCGGGGCTGTCCCTGTCCCTGCTGTGTCCCTGCTGTCCCTGTCCCTGCTGTCGTTAACCCTGTCCCTGTCCCTGTCCCTGCTGTGTCCCTGTTGTCACTGTCTTTGCTGTCACCAACCCTGTCCCTGTCCCTGTCCCTGCTGTGTCCCTGCTGTCCCTGCTGTCCCTCACTGTTCCCTGTCCCTGTCCCTGCTGTCACTAACCCTGTCCCCTGTCCCTGTCCCTGCCGTGTCCCTGCTGTCCCTGTCCCTGCTGTCACTAACCCTGTCCCCTGTCCCTGTCCCTGCCGTGTCCCTGCTGTCCCTGTCCCTGCTGTCACTAACCCTGTCCCTGTCCCTGTTCCTGCCGTGTCCCTGCTGTCCCTCACTGTCCCCTGTCCCCACAGCGGTGCCGTCCCGGCTGCAGGAGCTGCGGGAGCGCCAGCGGGGGCTGCGCCAGGCTCTGGGGCTGCGCCTGCGGGAGCTGCGGCGCCTGTGCCTGCAGGAGGCCGTGAGTGACCCCCGGGTGACCCCCGGGTGACCTCTGAGTGACCCCCGGGTGACCCCCGGGTGACCTCTGAGTGACCCCCGGGTGACCCCTGGGTGGCCCCCAGAGGGACTCCCAAACCCTGAGCTCCCTTCCCTGAATGATCTCTGACCTCTTATCCCGAGCACTGAGTGACCTCAAGTGACCCCCAAGTAACCCCCGAGTGACCCCCGAGTGACCCCCGAATGATCTCTGAATGACCCCCAGGACCCCCAGAGTGACCCCCAAACCCTGACCCCTCCCTTTCCCTGAATGATCTCTGACCCCTGACCCCCAGCACTCAGTGACCTCCAGTGACCCCTGGGACACCCCCAGGACCGGGGGAAATGTCCTTTTTGGTGTGGGGGAGGGAGGGGTTGCCATTTCAAATCCCACCTGGGGGTGCCCCCAGACCCCCGGGGTGGCCGCCACTCCCTGGTGTCCCCATGGTGTCCCCAGGGTGGTCCCCACATCCTTTGTGTCCCCTGGGTGTCCCCACGATGTCCCACTGGTGTCCCCAGGCTGGTCCTTGGTGGCCCCTCTGTGTCCCCATGATGTCCCCTGGTGTTCCCCTGGTGGTCCCTGGCCACCCCCGGTGGTGGCCACCACTCCCTGGTGTCCCCATGGTGGCCCCTGGGTGTCCCCTGGATGGCCCCTGGATGTCCCCATGGTGTCTCCTGAGTGTCCCCTTGGTGTCCCCATGGTGGTCCCTGGTGGCCCCTGGACCCCTCACGGCGTCTCCATTCTCCATGTGTCCCCATGTCATCCCCTGGCCCCCCCTGCTCCCCCCACGGTGTCCCCACGGTGTCCCCACTCCCGCGTGTCCCCGCAGTGGCCCCTGTACCCCGACGGTGGCTCCCGTCCCCCCGCGTGTCACAGGGGGACCCCCACGTCCTGCGGGTCCCCACACGCTCTGGTACGTCCCTGTGTGCCCCCGAGGTGTCCCCTGGGCCCCTCGGTGTCCCCACGGTGTCCCCTGGGTCTCCAAGGTGTCCCCACACCCTGTGGTGTCCTCTGGGCCCCACGGTGTCCCCATGGTGTCCCCTGGTGTCTCCTGGGTCTCCAAGGTGTCCCCACGGTGTCCCCCTACCCTGTGTGTCCCCACCCTGTCCCCATTTCCCCTTTCCTTGTCCCCCATCCTCCATTTCCATTTTCCCCATTTTTCCCATTTTCATTCCTTTTTTCATTATTTCTTCCCATTTTCCCTGTTCCCAAATGCCCAAATTCCCATTTCCCCCCAGTCCAAATTCCCATTTCCCCCATTCCCAAATTCCTATTTCCCCGATTCCCAAATTCCCATTTCCCCCATTCCCAAATTCCTATTTCCCCGATTCCCAAATTCCCATTTCCCCCATTCCCAAATTCCTATTTCCCCGATTCCCAAATTCCCATTTCCCCCATTCCCAAATTCCTATTTCCCCGATTCCCAAATTCCCATTTCCCCCATTCCCAAATTCCTATTTCCCCGATTCCCAAATTCCCATTTCCCCCATTCCCAAATTCCTATTTCCCCGATTCCCAAATTCCCATTTCCCCCATTCCCAAATTCCTATTTCCCCGATTCCCAAATTCCCATTTCCCCCATTCCCAAATTCCTATTTCCCCGATTCCCAAATTCCCATTTCCCCCCAGTCCAAATTCCCATTCCCCCATTCCCAATTTCCCAATTTCCCATTTCTCCCATTTCCCCCATTCCCAAATTCCTATTTCCCCGATTCCCAAATTCCCATTTCCCCCATTCCCAATTTCCCAATTTTCCATTTCTCCCATTTCCCTCATTCCCAAATTCCCATTTCCCATTTTTCCCAATTTCCCATTTCCTGCATTTCTATTTTCCCCACCTTTCTCATTTTTCCCACTTTTCCCATTTCTCCCAGTTTCCCCCATTTCTCCCGGGTACGGCTGCAGCTGCTGGAGAGCGCCCGGCCCTTCCCCCTTTTCCCGTTTTTCCCTATTTTCCTCATTTTTCCCCATTTCCCCATATTTCTCCCCGTTTTCCCCCTGCCCAGGTGTGCCGGGCGCGGCAGGAGGCGCAGGCCCAGCTGCAGGCTCAGGCCTAGGCCCGGGCCCTAGAGGGACCATTTTTTGTTCACTCATTTTTCCCTTATTTTTCCTTCATTTTTCCCTCATTTTCCCTTCATTTCCCTGTCATTTCACTTCATTTTTCTTTCACTTTTTTGTCATTTTTCCTCCATTTTTTCCTGCCCAGGTGTGCCGGGCGTGGCAGGAGGTGCAGGCCTGGGCCTAGGCCCTGGCCCCAGAGGCCGCCAGGCCCTTTCTCATTCCCCCATTTTCTCCACATTTTCATCATTTTCCTCACATTTATCCCCATTTTTCCCACATTTTCCCCACATTTATCCCCATTTTCCCCTCATATTCCCTATTTCTCTCTTTTTTCTTCCTAGAGGTGTGCCGGGCGCGGTGGGAGGCACAGGCCCCAGTGCAGGCCCTGGCCTAGGCCCAGGCCCTGAAGGCCACCCGGCCCTCTCCCATTCCCCCATTTTCCCCAGATTTTTCCCCGATTGTTTCCCATTTTTCCCCATTTTCTCCTCGTTTTCCCCACATTTCTTCCACTTCTCTCCTTCAGGTGTGCCGGGCACGGCAGGAGGCTCAGGTGCAAGCCTAGACCTAGGCCCAGGCCCCAGTGCAGGCCTAGGCCCTGTGCAGGCTCAGGCCTAAGCCCAGGCCATAAAGGCCGCCCGGCCCTCTCCCATTTCC
>NW_024516209.1:847688-856482 GCF_017590135.1 Pyrgilauda ruficollis | reverse complement strand
CCATTAACGGGGACACTCCAGAAGCGGGGACAGCCCAGAAACGGGGACACCGCTCATGGGCGACACCTCGAAACTAACATGGGGACACCCCCAAAGTGACGGGGACACCGTTAATGGGGGACACCGCTCATGGGAGACACCCCGAAACTAACGGGGACACCCCAAGACTGATGGGGAGGACACCCTGAAACTAACGGGGGGGGACACCGCTAATGGGGGACACCCCAAAACAAATGGGGGGGAACACCCCAGAAATGGGGACACCCCATTAACAGGAACACCCCAGAAACGGGGACACCCCAAAAACGGGGGGCACCCGCAAACGTGGACACCACAAACGGGGGGAACCCATAAATGGGGACACCCCATAAAGGGGGGAACCCATAAAAGGGAGGAACCCACAAACGGGAGCACCACAAACGGGGGGAACCCACAAACGGGGGTACCCCCAGCCCCAGCCGGGGCTGTAACACCCCCGCCCGTGGCGCTCTCATCTCCGCACAGTTCGTTATGTGCACGCCCTATTATTTATTTACCGGTTCTGCCGTTTGTTTGTAGGTCCTACCCCAAACAAACCGTTGTTTATGTGGGGGGGCACACACAAATGGGGGGTTCCAGGGAGATCCGTGGCTCCCACACCCTCGAGTTACGGGGGCTGCCCAGGGGCTGCTCACACCATTACAAACCCCTCAAATCCCATTAACTGAGTTCGCGTTATTTTTTAATTAAATTTTACATTCACCACAAACCCTCACCGAGCCACTGCGCATGCGCCGCCTCGGCGTCACCGCCCCCGCCGGCGCAACCGCCGCGCACGCGCAGCCCCGCCCACCCCGGCGCGCGCGGGGGGGGGGGGGAAGCTCCTCTTGGTACTGCGCATGCGCGGGGCGGGGCGCGAGCTGTGTGGGGGTTTCCCGCCTTTTTCTGTGAGGGGAGCGGGGACTTTCCTGTCCCTTTATCGCTGTGCGGGAGCCCTGAGGGGCGGAGGGCGTTCCTCCGTTTTACCGTGAGGGCTGGAAGGGGTTCCTCCCTTCCGTGAGGGCTGGAGGGCGTTCCTCCGCTTTACCGTGACGGGTGGAAGGGGTTCCTCCCTTTTTCCGTGAGGGGAGAGGGAATTTCCCGCCCTTTTTCCGTGAGGGGTGGAGGGGTTTCCTCTCTCTTTCCCTGAGGAGTGGAGGGGGGTTAATCTCTTTTTTCCGTGAGGGGAGGGGGAATTTCCGGTCCTTTTTCCTTGAGGGATGGGGGGAGAGTTTCCCGCCTTTTTTCCGTGAGGGGTGGAAGGGGTTCCTCCGTTTTTCCGTGAGGAGTGGAGGGCTTTCCTCCCTTTTTCCATGAGGGGTGGAGGAGTTCCCCCCTTTTTCCGTGAGGGATGGAGGTGGTTCATAACTTTTTCAGTGAGGAGTGGAGTGGATTCCTCCCTCTTTCCCTGAGGGATGGATGAGGAGTTTTCTCGCCCTTTTCCGTGAGGGCTGGAGGGATTCATCTCTTTCCGTGAGCGTGGAGGGGTTTCTTCCCCTTTTTCCGTGAGAGGAGGGGGAGTTTCCCACCCTTTTCCATGAGGGATGCAGGAGTTTCCCCCCTTTTTCCGTGAGGACAGGGAGGAAGGGTTTTGCTTCCTTTTTCCCCGGGCCAGGGGGGTCTCCCGCCCTTTTTCCATGAGGGGAGAGGATTTTCTCAGCAGGCAGAACCGTGTTGGGAGGGTTTGGGGCGTGCTGGAGCTGTGGGCTGTGGGTTTGGGGTCCATTACGGGACAATCCCCCTCAGCATCTATAGACACCCCCCGACGGGCTGTTGTGACAGACCCACCGGAACCGGTAATGCAGTAATAAAAACCCTTTATTTCCCAATATATTGCCCCCAAAAGCCTCCTGCAGGCTGGGGGAGTGGGGGGGTGGCGGGGGGGGAGGGGAGGAGCACCCCACAAACTAACGGAGGCACCCCAGAAACTGAGGCGGGCACCCCAAAACCCGTGAGGGGCAAGGGCACCTTTAAACCTGAGGGGGTCTCCCCAGGGGGAAACTGAGGCACAGGCAGTTCAAGGCACTTGCAAAGGCGTTTGAGGGAGGGGCAACCCTTGAGGGACCCCCAGATCTACCCCTGCCCCCCCGGGGGGACCCAGGCGTCGGGACCCCTCAATAATTTAAGGCTGGGGGTCCCCCTGTGCGGGGGGAGGTTTGGGGAGGTCTCCGTTGGGGTTCTTGGCTTGTTCAGGCACCGTCTGGGGACTCTGGAGGGGGCACAAAGTGGGGGATTAGTTACACCCCCAGGGACCCCCAAACCCTCTGGGGATCCCCCCAGTACTCTCCACAGGGCAGCAATCTCCTCCCAGTGTTTCCAGTTCTCCCCTGTATGTTCCTCCCAGTTCCACCAGTAGGGCCGCCCTCCCTTTCCCAGTTCTCCAGGTTACTCCCCACTCCCAGTGCTCCCAGCTGTCCCCTACAGGTCCTTCCCAGTGCTCCCAGTGCCCTCCCACAGGGCAGCAGCCCCTTCCCAGTGCTCCCAGTGCCCTCCCACAGGGCAGCAGCCCCTTCCCAGTGCTCCCAGTACCCTCCCACAGGGCAGCAGCCCCTTCCCAGTGCTCCCAGTACCCACCAGAGGGGGCGGCGGTGTGGCGCTGCCGTAGCGGGAAGGTGATGTAGGCGTCATAGCCCAGCAGGATCCCGGCCAGGATCCCGAACACCTGGGGGTACGGGGGGTCAGAGACACCCAAACTTCCCTGGATCCCCCCCAAACCCCCCTCACCCCTCAAGACTGGAGGGATCAGAGACCACCAAACCCCCCTCACCCTGGCCTAGAGCCCCAAGACCTGGGGGGCAGGGAGATCAGAGACCCCTGAAGCCCCAAACCTCCCTGGAGCCCCAACACCTGGGGGGGCAGTGGGATCAGAGATCCCCAAACCCCCCTCACCCCGGCCAGGAGCCCCAAGACTGGGGGGATCAGAGACCCGCAAAGCCCCCTGTACCCCCGCACACGCACAAAGACCCCCCTCAGCCAGGAGTCCAAACACCTGGGAGGGGTCAGAGACCCCTCAAACCCCTCCTGCACCCCCCCAACCCCCTGGTCAGGAGCTCCAACACCCGAGGGGAGGTCAGAGCCCCCCAAATTCCCCCCTCACCCCTCCCGCGATGCCGGCGCCATCGTGGTGGCTGAGGAGGACGATGAGGGAGGTGATGAGGAAGAGCAGAGCCCCAGTGACGCAGCGTGTGAAGTCCTGGGGGGCACACATGGGACCCCTCAGAGACCCCCCAAGCCTTCTGGGGACTCCCCACCTCCAGGGCTTCCCCCCAGGGACCCCCAGACTCTCTGGGGACCTCCAGTCCTCAGGGACACTGCCCTACTCAGCCACCAACGGCACAACAGCCCCCACCCACCCACCCGTCAAGGGGCGATGGCGTGGGTGGGGCCCGCCGGGCGGGGGGCTCTTAAAGGGGCAGAGGTCGGAGCGCTCAAAGGCGGCGCTCGCCCGTGACGCGGGAGGCTGGCGCAATAACGGCTGGCACGGCGGGCCGGGCACCGCCCGAGCGCCGCTGCTCCCCGCGCACGGCCAGACAGACATCCGGCTGCCTCCGCCTTTGCAGCCGGGGCCCCTGGCCCCGCCCTTCTCACCTTCCCTGCCCGCCCCCCCCCTTTCTCAAGGGCGTTGCCCCTCCACGCGCCCGAACGGGACCGGGAGGCGCGGGGGGAGCGGCGCCTGCGGTGTCCCACGGCACGGGGGACACTGCGGGCGTGTCACCCCCGGACTGCACGTGCCGGCCCCAGCGCTCCGGGAGCGCTCCGGGAACCGGGCATCCCCCGGGGGGGACCCGGTGTCCCGCTGCTCCCCCAATGGGGACCCCGGTGCCGCGGTACCCCCGATCACTTTCAAAGCAGGGACCCCGGCAAAACCGGCATCCCGCCATCCCGCTCCTGCAGCCCGCCACGGACACGGGGACCCACGTGTCGGGGTGCCCCCAGGCCCCCACAACGGGGATCCCAGACATCCTGCCCCGCCCAAACCGGGACTCACGGATCCCCCCGCCCCCCGAATGAGCGCCCAGGCGTGTCCCCCCTCCCCAAAGGAGCCGGGCACCGAGGCACCCTGCCCCCTCCAACAGGGACCGGGCATCCCGCTGCTTGCCCGCCCCGAGCCGGACCCAGATGTGTCCCGGTGTGTACCCCCGGTGCTCACGCCGCTGGGTCCGCAGCCCGGTACCCCACCCCGGTGCCCCACGCGGCGCCCCCCGTGTCTCACGATCTCGCCGATGAGCACCAGCCCCTTGTGGGTGCGGCTGAAGGCGAGGCAGGTGGCGGGGCAGCTCTGGACCCCGCTGGACTCCATGGCGGGACCGGGCGGCACCGAGCGGGCGGGAGGGGACGGGGACGGGGGGACAGGGACAAGTGCGGCAACGCCACCGCGGCCCACCGGGGCTCGGCGGCCCCGCCACCGCCCCCAGGGACACCGCCGACTCCGCGTCCCGCCGCCCGGCCGCGCGTCGTCATCCCGGTGCGGCATCACTCAGGCATCGCCATCCCTCGCGCTGCTGAGGCCTCGGCGGGAGCAGCACCGGGAGCAGCTGCCGCCGCGTTTCCCGACGACCGGGACGGTGCCGGTGCCATGAAGGAGGACCGCCAGCATTCCGTCGACCTGGGTGAGGCACCGGGGCCATCCCGGCACCGCTCCTCGCACTGCCGGTCGTGGCCTGGCCGCGAGCGAGACCGGCACTCACCGGGCTGATACCGGGAGCAGGAGGTCCTAGGGTGGCTCTAGGGTCACCACGGGACCACACCGGCTGCCTGTACCCATCACCACGGGCAGCCAACCCTGGCCTGTTGTGACCGATGTCATCTTTGGTGGCATGTCCGTTGGCATGGCCAGTGGCATCACCGGCTGTCCCTCCTCTTGTCTCTGTGACAGGTTACGCCATCACCAAACCCGACATCCTGGCCGAGGTGGAGCGAGGGGACGAGGGGGTGGCGGCGGCAGCGGGGCGTTACGGGGGGCACCAGAGCCCCCGGCCACACGGGGCACCCGCCGGCCCCTCCCAGGGTGAGCGCGACACGGGGACGGGCGGGATCGTGGCCGGGTGGCACCAGGAGCGGGAGTCGGGCACCGGCCCGCATCCTGCCCAGCCGCGCGCTTGGTCCCGCGGGATTCCCGGTGAGGCGGCCGCTCCCCAACGCGCTCCTGTCTCCGCAGGGGACTGGCGGGGGAAGGAGGTGAAGAGCGAGGACGGGGTGTCCCCACCGCCCCGCTCGCCCCCGTCCCGCCACGCCGGCCCCGCCGACTTCCTCGTCCCGCTGCGGGAACGGGGCTGCAGCTACTGCGGCGTCCTCGAGCCGGAGCCGAACCCCGGTGCCGGTAACGGGGGGTTCATCGCCGCACCCCCCGCCTTCGAGAGCCGGCGCTGCCGGCCCGGGGAGCCGCCGCTGGATTGTGCCGAGTGCGGCCGAGGCGTCGGGCAGAAGCCGGACCTGGTGCGGCACCGGCTGGGGCGCGGCACGGAGCTCGGCTACGCCTGCGGCCGCTGCGGGAGAGGCCTCGCCGAGCCGGGGGGGCTGGGGGTCACGGGCAGCCCCCACCGCCCGGGGCCCTGCACCGGCCGCTCCCCGGGCACGGCGGAGGGAGCGACGGCTGCGCCGCGGAAGGAGCGGAAGGAGCTGTCGCTGACCGAGAAGGTGCGCGTGCTGGAGATGCTGGAGGGCCCCAAGGTGTCGCAGAGCGAGCTGGCCAAGCGCTTCGGGGTGTCGCAGCCCCAGATCTGCCGCATCATCAAGAACAAGGAGCGCATCCTGAGCGAGTGGCACCGCAACGGCGACCCCGAGCGCAAGCGCAAGCGGGAGGGGAAGGACGCGGCGCTGGAGGCCGCGCTGCTGCGCTGGGTGGAGGGTGCCCACGCTGCCGACCTGCCCGTGGGCCGCCCGCTGCTGCAGCTCAGGGCCAGGCACCCGGCCCGGCCCGATCCCGAGCCCACCGGCGGCTGGCTGGCTCGCCTGGGCGCTCGCCACGGCCTCGCCGGCAAGAAGCCGCCGGCAGAGAAAGGGGACGCGGAGCAGCCCACGGCGGAGCACTGGGCCGGCACGGTGCTGCCCGGGCTCCTCCGCAGCTACGCGCCCGCCGAGATCTTCGCCTGCGGGGAGACCGCGGTGCCGCTCCCGGCCGGCGCCCTCGGCAAGGGCGAGAGCCCCGGCGAGCGGCTGACGCTGCTGCTCTGCGCCAACGCCAGCGGCTCGGAGAAGGTGCCGCTGCGGGCCGTGGGGGACAGCCCCCGGCCGCGCTGCCTGCGGGGCGTCAACCTGGAGCAGATGCCGTGGAGCTACCGCGCCGGCAGCCCGGCCGGCCTGACCGCCCCGCTCTTCGCCGAGTGGCTGCGGGACTTCAACGAGGGCATGCGGCGGCGGGGCAAGAGCGTCCTCCTCCTCCTGGCCAAGCACGAGGCGCACCCCTACCTCCAGCTGTCCAACGTCAGGATGGTCTTCGTCCCTGCGGCCACCGCCCTGGCCCAGCCCCTGGACCGCGGCGTCGCCGGCGACCTCAGGGGTCACTACGGGCGGCGGCTGCTGCGGTGGCTGCCGGCGGAGCGCGGCGCGGGGCAGCCCAGCCTGCTGGATGTGCTGCACATGCTGGCGCAAGCCTGGGGCGACGTTCCCCCCGGGCTCATCGCCGGCTGCTTCCGCGCCGCCGGCTTCACCCCCGATGCCGGCGCCGAGGCCGTGTCCCTCACCTCGGCCCCCGGCCGGCTCGGCCGGGAGCGGCCGGAGCGCGACGGGGACCCGGCGGAGGCGGACGGGGACGAGGGCGTGACGGAGGGGGAGGACGCGGGCGAGCTGGCGGCCGTGCCGCCCTGCCCCTCGGAACGGGAGGTCTGGAAGAGCCTGGCCACGCTGCGGAGGTACCTGGAGTGCCAGGCCACCTCGCCAGACCTCTTCCAGGCTTTCTACGAGCTGGAGGACGCGGTGCACATGGTGTCAGCCGGGGCAGGGCGAGCCTTCCTCGGGGACACCCCTCCCCAGCAGTGACAGCTACACGTGCCCAGACCCGCTTGTGCCCACGGGAGGGGCCGGAGCTCCTTGGGGCTGTCACCAGCCCGGCCTGGCCGCTGTTCCCTGCAGTTGTGCCGTGGGGTTTGCAGTGGCAGTGCTGGGGACACAAAGCTGCTGCCAGAACCTTCTCCCAGGGAGCGGCTGCTGCAGCCAGCAGGAAACAATGTGGTGCTGCTGCCAGCGGGGATTTGCCCTGAGTGGGGTCGTTGTGGCTGCCATGGGGGGATGTGGGTGGTGCTGGGGTGTCCCCGTGCTGGGGACAGCAGCTCCATCCCACGGGGGAATCGGGTGCCTCCGGCTGCTGTCACCACGTGGTGCCTGGAGGATTGTTACAGGCATTAAAAAGTTGGAATTCAGCAAAGCGAAGTGCGGGTGGTTTTATTCTGCTGTCACATCTGCTGGGAGTGGGGCAGAGCTCCCCGGGGCTCCCCAGAGCAGCGGGGCCACCCCAAACCCCCCTTTCCCTCCTGGGGACATGGTGGCCTCCACAGCCACCCTGAGCTGTGCCATCTCCACCCAGGTATCAGGGCCATGGCAGCACCTGCGGGCAGTGAGGACCTGGCTGATCACCCTGTCCTGGCTGTGCCAGCCTTGGTGGCACCCACGGGCACCCTGGGGTCCCTGCACTGCGCACCCTGTCCCCCACAGCAGGATCCCTGAGGCAGGACGGGGTATGGGGATGACTCTGCTTGTTTGCAGAGGGTCAGGGGCAGCTGGAGGCCACCAGGCAGGGACAGAGGTGTCCCCACAGGCCCAGGGGGTACAGGGATGGAGGCCACAGGGGGATCCCCACACGGATACAGGGTCACAGGTGGGCATGAAGCACCGAGGGGAAGGGGTGCAGCAGGCGGGACCCCCACAGGGATACAGGACCACGGTTGGGAAAGGGGGGGACACAGGGGCTCCTGCACTGGGGGTTCCCCATGGGGACACCCCATCATGGGGGTACATGGGGTGCACGGGGGTGGGACCCGCGTGGGATGCACCTTCCCGGGGGTGCAGGGATGAGGGGCATGGCGGGATCCCCACGGGGACACAGCCCCACAGGTACCCACGGCACCCTCGGGAGGGGGGTACAGGGATGTATCACCCCGGGGGACCCCCACGGCATACATCCACGGTGGGTACCCGCTGTCCCCTCGGGTGGACTGCAGGGATGTCTCCTCCCGCAGGGATGTCCCGGTGTGCTGTCCCTCCTGGTGGGATGTCCCCTCCTGGGGCTGTCCCCTCCTGGTGTGCTGTCCCTCCCGGTGTGCTGTCCTGGTGTGCTGTCCTTCCCGGTGTGCAATCCGGTCCCGGTGTGCTGCCCCTCCCGCTGTGCTGTCCGGTCCCGGTGGGATGTCCCCTCCAGGGGCTGTCCTTCCGGCAGGGCTGTCCGGTCCCGGTATGCTGTCCCGTTGTGGTGTCCCTCCCGGTGCTGTCCCCTCCCGCTGTGCTGTCCCCTCCCTCCCGGCGCTGTCCCCTCCCGGTGCTGTCCCCTCCCTCCCGCTCCGCTCTCCCCTCCCGGTGCTGTCCCCTCCCTCCCGCTCCGCTCTCCCCTCCCGGGGCCGTTCCCGTGCCCGGTCCCGCCCCCGCCGTGTCGCGGCGGTGCCGCCAGGGGGGGCCCGCGGCCGCGGTGTCGCGCAGGGCCCGCGCCGGCGCTCGGAGGAAATGAAGGCGAGTTCCGCCGAGGCGGGAGCCATTACCCGCCGCCGGACCTGAGCCCCCCCTCCCGCCGCCGCCGGGGCCCCGCTCCGCGCCCCCCGCGCCCCGCACGCCCGTCCCGGCGCAGGTA